>NC_056596.1:7230659-7405659 GCF_018340385.1 Cyprinus carpio | reverse complement strand
CATCGAGCTTCTGGTTCAGTTTGGCTACTTGAGTCTCTTCTCTTGTGTCTATCCTCTCACTGCGCCTCTGTTACTGCTCAACAACCTCACAGAGATCCGCACAGATGCCTACAAGCTCTGCAAGCTCTTCAACAAGCCCTTTTCTGCCCCTGTGGCCAACATGGGCGTTTGGCAGGTCAGACTGTGATTTGTACTGTATATATATGGATGTTTTAAATGCTTTATGATACTGTGAGTTCTAATGTGTGTCTTTGTGTTTTTTTATAGCCGGCATTTGAGGTGCTGAGTTTCATCTCGGTCATGTCTAACTGTTGGCTGCTGCTTCTGTCCCCACATGTGAAGGAACTCACAGAGGACGCCGGTCTCAGCAGCAGCAAAGTTCTCGTCATTGCCGTCATTGTGGAGGTTAGAGAAGATTTTGGCACAGTCGTGAAAAAAGCCGAAGGCATAGTCTGTCCAAAAATGAAAAAAGTGACCACATGCTTAATTTGTGACAAAAAAAGTTAAGATTTGCCTTTTGTGTAACAGATAATATCAGCATACGGCTCCCCATGCTCACAAAATGCTAATGCTAAGCTGTTCTGAAAAAGGTACTTTTTTTAATGCTGGGTTGGGTCCTCTAGCATGTCCTGATCATGGTGAAGATGATTTTGGCCTTCATGATCCCTGATGAACCGGACTGGGTCCGAATCAAGAGAGAACAAATTGAGTATCACTCCATGCAAGCACTTAAGAAACAGGTAACTTTATCTACTAATGTTAACTGTTAGCATTTTAGCATGCTAGTATTTTGTTTATTTATATACAAAGGTGAGAAAAAAGTGTTGCAGTAACCATTATGCTAGATTTAGCTGTTAGCATATAGTTAGCCATAAAGGATTGGCCTGTCATTTTGAGCTATTTTCCAACTTTGATAATAATGCTGGCAGAATGTAATTTGTTTTTATTACTTTATTACGGAATTTAATCCTGTTTCTCTTGGCTTATCAAGGACTAAAGTCATCATGTGAATAACCAACAAATTATTTTAAATCTAATGTATGTTATTGACTGTTTACATAACCGGAAATGTCATTAAATACAGTTTTCTGTCTCACAGAGGATCATGCGCTCTAGTGTGGATGATAAACTCCCTTCGAAGGCCTAAATGGAAGAGTGACCAAAGACTATTTCCATAGAGACAACCACAAGAAGGGAGGCACTTGGCTATAAAGTCATATTTAGCTTGCCAATGTACCATATGGCTCAGTGTACCAAAGATAGCTTCTACAGTTTACAGGGTTTTTAAGCCCGAGTTAATAATTGTTTGCATCCATGGTACCTTTCTGAAAACTACTGAAAAGAGATTAGTAAGGTCAAGAAAGATAATATTATGATAGTGGGTAAACTTGGGAGACATATTGTGCTGTATTAATGATTTTAAAACAAAAGTTTACCACAATCACTATGGAATAGCTCATTTCAATTTTTTTCTTGATGTTGTATTGTTTATACTTGATTTTTTGTTAATATATTGTGCTGATTTTAACCTTTGCCTTTTTACATTTCATCAAAAGTGAGTGTATTATTACGGCTGAGTTCGCTGGTATAAATAACTATACCCAATGCTTGCTTCACTGAATATGTTATGTAAACATTTAGTGATGTAAGTGGGCTTGAAGAAACTGAGAAAACCACATCATACAATAAATAACTATACACGAAGATCACTGTGGAGTTGTGCACTAATTATTAAAAAAAAGAAGAAAAAAAAACACAAGAGGCAGTTCAATCAGTTTTAATAAATAAATATAAAAATAAATTAATCTCATTGAGTAATAGTTTTAGTAAGGGTCAATGGGACTATAGACAAACCCAAATCCAACTTTCGCTGTAAAGCGATTACAGATGTTTGAAGGATGGAGACCCACGTCAAATGAGAAACTTCAAAATATGAAGAAAATAAAATGCTGATTATGAAAATATAGTGCATGTCTAGCTTTATATCATTCTGCCCTCTGATTGGTCCAGAAGGTTGTACTTACAAATCATCCCAGGTCAGGATTGCTGTTCCTTGATTAAACATAGTATGGGAATGAAAATTCAAATTTCAGAATTTATGGAGATGTAATTTGTCTATATAGGCTTATATTTCTTGCTATCTCTCCCCAAAGCACTGCTTACATTATTGTGCATTCTTGTGCATTTGGTCAAGCTTATCTGTGGTCCATGATATTGCAACAAAAATAAGTGTATTTGACATTTGCACTTTCATTGTTTACATGTGACCAAAAAAAACCCCCAAACATTTAATTCACCGGTGACAGGTGCGCAGAAACTTACGAACATGTGAAGTGACTATATTGCTTTGATGTCCTTTAGAGTACCAAAGTAACAGTAACCACAGTCACATTTGCTATCTAAATGTTTGAGATGTGTTTAGGCTGTTTAGAAGGTAGAAACAACAGTAACCGCTAGCTTCACTCATACCATTGCAACATACGAAGGCTGGATTTTTTCAATGTACATTTTAAGCTAGACTCAGCTATGCTATTTCGTATTACATTAGCATACAACTCTTCAAATGTATTTACAACTATGACACAATAAACTATATGACCTTTTTGTCAGTCAACTAGTGACATCAAACTGCTACGTACACTGAATAAGATCTAAAATGGAAGGTTAAAATGCTTGGTATGTATATGGTGCAAGGGTCAACATACAACATCATACCAATAGCATAATATGTCCAAAAGATTATATACACTGTACATGACTGGATATTTCAAACAGCTTATCCCCTTACAATGTATGTTAAAGACGCACCCAGATCAGATGATGAAAAAAAATGAATGTTATGTAATAAATCACCCTATCATATCTCATGTACCAAAAAAAAGAAAAAATGTCTTTGTCACCATCTTTCCA
The DNA here is from genome assembly GCF_018340385.1 of Cyprinus carpio. NCBI lineage: Eukaryota > Metazoa > Chordata > Actinopteri > Cypriniformes > Cyprinidae > Cyprinus > Cyprinus carpio. Next base: position 7,402,749 of record NC_056596.1, on the reverse strand, counting down.
AAAAACCCTTGATAACTCTCTAATACTTGATAAACGCTTCATAATATTCATTCATATTAAAAGAATTAGCAGTTTTAAAACAAACTCTAAAATATAGCTCCAGGAAGACCAGTCTTCTGTTTTGTGTAATATAATGTCCATTTCACAAAAAGTCTCTTGTCATAACCTCTCAGAATAATCTCTGTTTGATCCCTCTTCTAGTTTTTTTTGAAAATATATCACAGATATACTTAGCATCTTTCCTTGATCAGTCCCCTGCTCACAAAATGCTAATGCTACGCTAAGCTGTTCTGATTTAGCATGCTCTCATAACCATGCTCCCAAACTGTCCTTGTATCAATGTGGCGAGATGTTCTGCTTCCTGCCCCACTGCCAGAGGGTAAAGATGCTAGCAAACATGCTTGCATTAGACAGTGGTGTGGGAACAACTTCAACAATGCCACAGCATGCAACTTCTTAAAAGTTCAGAGTAAAGACAATTGCCTCACAGCTGCCTGCAAAAACAAACCAAATGAAAACAAAAAACTTCAGGACTACTACACCGACTGAACGGCTAGTTCTTGAGTCTAAACATCCACTGTTGTGATTATTTATCATCTGTTTTTGTGTTGGCTTCCTATGTGTTGTTCTGAAGCATGGTCTTCACCCAGTCGCTTAGAGATACAACTAAACTTGGTGGAACTCTTCTTTGTGGTAAAGATATTACAGTGCAAAATGACAAGTGAAGTGAATTAAAGCTCCTACTCTAGCAAGACATACGCTATTTCTAATAAAAGTCTCTGAGATAGCACAGAATATAGTGAGCAGTGTCAGTAGATACAGGTGTTCATATACGCAGCATTGCCAAGAGGTTAACTGTTATACAGGAAAGCAGCAAGGAATGCTGGGTGGGGAAAGAAAATAAAGATATACAATAAGTAGATTGTGTGGAAAAGCACCTCTGAGGTTACAGTATGAGGTGAGAACACACTTTTTCTTTTATTGTTTGAACAACTCCAGAGAGGTGCAGGGTTGTAGAGGTTGGAGGGTTTCTGTTGATATCAGTTTCTTCCTTGATCTTGGATTACAACCTCTACAACACATGGCAGCAGTTGTACTGTGCAAATGGGAGAAGCTTCTCTTTAGAGGTGGGCTGAATGTTGAAGGACAAGGCTTTCTCACAGAGTGGGAACTGCAGCAGACATTCTCGCAAGTTTACGTTCTTAACCTTGCTGGGATCAGCTCGGATAGCAGGGTCAATATTTGTGTCCCTGGTTCCCTGGAGGCCTTTCTGAGGTTTAGGTTGTACCTCCTCAGGTTTTTCAACTTCACCCACAGTCTTACGCATCTCCACCCCATCAGGACCCAGGTCCACACAGTGGTTCCTTGGCAGGGGCCTTGGGGATTCACAAGCAGTTGACACTATCCCACCTTCAAGCAGTCGAGATTTGGCTAGGGTGTTATTGTTGTTTTCTAGAGTGTCCTTTGAAGGTTCACGCTGTCCCCAGCAGCACTGTACAACATCCAGTCTGGGAGGTGGTGGAGGTCCATCTATATTTGGACCTTGAATCTGTTCTCCTTCTTGGTCAACTAAAGACAAGCTAGGGTGGGTGACAAGACTCTTGTCCTTTCCTCTTCCTGGTTGCTCTGTGTGGTTTAACCCTTCCACATGGGCTTCAGTGTTTGGGGGCATCTGTACTTGGTGTTCCATGGTGCCAGAAGTGATGTTAGACACTGAATCCAAAGGCTTCTTCTGCTCTTCTGTGATTTCCGACCCTTCCTCAAGTTCCGCCTCCTCAGCCAGAGTTTCACAGTTTCTCATCAATTTACAAGACGGCCTCTCTGTTCTCTTCTGAGTCTCTGATTGCAAAGATGTTCTAGAAGGTTTTAAGGGGAGATCTGTTGAAGGAAGAGGATCCAATTTACCTGGTGCCACCTCAAGCTTCACCTCATCCCTGTTCTGCTCGTTTTCATCATCCTCGTCCTCTTCTTCCTCGCAGATCTGCTGTAAGGCTCCAAGGCTCTTGACAGTAGGTTGGTCCGGAGGTAGAGGGTGCAGACTGAGGCTCAAGCATGGAGCCGTGCTGCAAAAGTCACTGAAGGAGTTATCATGACGGTTGGGTTTGGGAGCAAGCAAGTCCCCAGACTCACTCACACCACGTCGTACATAGCCGGAAGACAGAGAACCGAGAGGTGCTAAGGGACCTAGAGGTGTTCCTTTTAGTGTATCAGTCCGGGGCACTTGGCTTACCAAGTCCAGTGGTTCTGACATGGGTCTCCTGTAATGTAGCCAATAACAATACTCAGTACAATGTATTAGGAACCTTTATGTACCAAGGGTTATGTGGTAAGATTAATTCTACCACATAAAAGGATAAAATACCTTCAGATCCAAAATGATATATATTTTTAAGATTACAGGAACTTACTGTGAATGTCTTTGTTCAGGAGAGAGACTTGGCTGCTCTTGTTTTTCTCGAAGGAGTCGTTCTCCCAGCAAGTAGTACGTAGCTGTGATGTGGTTATATTTGTCAGCCTCCAGTGCTCTATCACAAAATACACATTTGTATTATTAACTTACATAATGCAACTCTGAAGAGGCCAGGCTATTCTGAGACCAAAAGAAAATATCTAAGAAGAATAAAGAAATACTCACTCCTGGATGGCATCTCGGTCAGCAATGCAGCCACTGGTCATGGCCTGCAGTATGAACTCGTGCTCCTCAGGTAACAAGCTGCGGTGGGAGGTAAGTGGGGCAGCTGTGTACCCGGCAGGCGAAGGGTCAACACCCTGCAACCAAGGGTGACTCTCTATCTCTGTGAGAGATGCCCGTTTAGCAGGATCCCTCTGCAGCATTTGTGAAATCAAACTGAGGAAAAAAGGAAAATAAGAGCAAGAGAATGATGAGAGATTGTTATTCTTTTTTTTTTTTACCAGAGCAGAATGAGAACAACAGACATGACCTTCTGTCAGGGGAAAAAGAAAAAAGAAAAATCCCATCTTCTCAAACAGGCTTGATTTTGTCACCCTTCATCACTCTTGACTCCATCTCACTTAATTTCAGTCTCACTCTACTTGCAATTTTCATACTTTCCTTTTCTAGCAATCTTAATAAATATTCTCTGCCTAGCTGACAGGCGATGATTGCACAGGCGCATCTTGCCGTCAGAGGAGACGGAATGCAAAGGAAGTGCTTATCTTTCTGCTGATTAATATTCATGAGCACCTGTAGAGAATTGTTGCTTCAGTGAGGCGAATGGAAAGAATACGAAATTGGTTGGAACTCTTACAATCCAAGCTTGCATGTGTATGTGTGAATGCCTGCACCCAGCTTGTTTATTCAAGGCATTTGAGTGTTTTATTTCACTGCGGTACTGGTACACATTTCTGAACCGTGCATGTCACATAGATGACCAGCAGGGGAAGATGTTTTCCCTTTGGAAGTGTGTTTTTTAGTTCTCTGAGTGTTTGTGTTTATAATCCTACATGCTCCTTTGCCCTTGAACATCAGCAGAGTCTCTTGGTGTGTTTAACCTCAAGACCTTAAATAGCCATGGGTGGGGGAAAAAAGCGAACTACACATGAACAGCAAGATGAAAGTATGCCTGAAGACACAAGTGTTCTCCTCTAAGAAAACCCTTCCCATTAAAGGAAGCTTCTGATTGTGGTGAAGATCATGTGACCCAGTCATTATGTTTGGCTGTGCAGCCAAGCCCAGATGTCTAACACACACTTGTACACACAGTCTTGCACAATTGACTGATTCAGACCTAAACTCTAGCCTGAGAGCTGTTGCTTTGGGGATGTTCTGACTACAAATAGCCTGGAATAAACCCACTTAAAAATAACTTCACTCCGACAAAAGGCAGCCTTGTGTAAAAATCTGGTCACTATCGAGCTGCAGTGAACACAATTTAAAGCAGGCTTGTGCACCATTTAGATATTTAATATTTAATACATTTTGTGGTTCTTAAAGGTAAAATCTATTATAAAACACTGAACAAAGTTTAGAGAAATAAATCTCATCATCTGAGTACAAAAGTTTTCTATATAAGGGAATTAATAGTCATAATTAGTCAACAGTTAATCATGTAATTATGTATTGTTGCAAAGCATTTGTGTGAATTAATTTCAATTCAAATCCAAATTCCAAATCATGCCCAACCCTTCATTAGAGCATTACAATGTTATGAATCAAATAATATACTAAAGCTTAGTTAAGAAGTGAAGTGCATCTAATTGAGCTGGAAAATCTAGTTAAAGCCCTTATGAAAAAGAAATTAGGGAGTCGTCTTGACCTGTTACTTTCAATCACCTGGTCCAAGGATGGAAATTCTGTGTGTCTGTCATAACTTGCTCCTAAATCTAAACTCCAAGAACATTTGCTCATTCAAACAGAAGCCTGGTTGGCTTGCTTAAGCATGATTTAGAGAGCCACATCCTGTGATTGGCTGGTGCAAGCAGGTGTAAACAGATAAAGTACAGTATGTTCAGATGAACTCCGGTCTACACGTATGTATGAAGTTTGGCGTGAAAGTGGTACAAACTGGAGTGCAAGGATGTGGTGTTTGAGAGACCTTGAGAGACTACATCGTGCCAGTTCTCAGACAGAAAAAAACAACAACAACAAAACACTATGTTCCAATGGCACACAGCTGTCAAGGACATCTTATAAACTAGTCTATTTATTCAAGCATGTTTTTGTGGGCATGCATCAGATCAGCATGCAAGATCTTTGTGAAAAGGGTTTTACCAGGGTCATGTCCTTGGTAATATTGCTGTCCAGAAATAGTGAACTCGACAGCACCAGCATGGAAAGAAAAGACTATTGATACATGACATCTGCTGACTCTGAAGAAAACACTAAGCAGATTTAATAAAACTTGTTACATAATGGCCAGCTACTATCATGGCGAAGAGAAGACTATTTAGATTTCAACACAATGCAAAAATATATTTTCCAGTGAAAATATTAAAACAAGTTTAATTTGTCAGAAGCAAAATTGCATAAGATAATATATAATTACTTGTTTCCACAGAATACATCTTAAATTATATTCATACCCCAAATATTTTTTCTTGTTTTATGCATAAATGTAATGAGGTTTATGCTTTAAAGAAGAAAATATCAAATGCCAATGGAGTAAGAAAAATGAACTAATAAAGCCCATGTTGTCGAAAAACAAGTCTTAATATTTAATGCAATTTTGCTTCAAGTAAAAAAAAAGACAAAAATACTGATAAAGAGGGTTTTTTATTTAATTATTTAATTATTTTTGCATTGCATTGCATAAATACACAATAACCTCCAGCCTTCTGGATTAAATCTGAGAAATCTGTTTCTTAGTTGGGTGTGTGTCTGAGGAAAATCAAAGCTTAGATACGTACTCTTTGCATTCTAGAGAGATGTGGTTTGGCACATTGTAGCGACAGTCCATGATCATGATGAGGGTCTCACTGTCATTGGCCTCTTGAAAGGGTGGGTGTCCACAAACTAGCATATAGAGGATCACACCCAGTGACCAGATATCTGAAAGACACAATAACAGACTTTATCTAAAATATTTCTTAGTTTAAACATTAGTTTGTATAAAATATTGCAAAAATTAATTTTAAATGAAAAAATAAATAAATAAATATATATATAGTATATAGTATACATAGACTAAGTAGGTCTTTATATATAAAAAATCCCTCAAATTCAAATTAGTGCTGTCAGCATACTTTTTTTTTTAAACCATCACATTATCATATGATTTCAAGATGCAATAATAACCAAATCAAAGTGTTGTCAGAGTAAATATTTACACCCCTAGAGAGAAGTGTACTGGGATTTGTGCAAAAAAAGGGGAAGAAACATGTCAAGGGTTTTTATCCAACACAGAAGTCCTCATGTGACACACGCTCACACTATCAAAACCAAACAATACACGAAGAGACGTTAAGCAAAACTAAAACGCAAATAAAACCAGCCTTAACCTTTTCAGAGTCAATGTATGTCCGCAGACAATAATTAACTCTTAACTTAACCAATCATTAATCGCCAATCGCTATGCCTATGGGTCCCATATGTTTCTGACCGGAATGTCCCTTAAAACTGTTTCTCCATCCAACTCTGTGTCAACCAAAGATCCCAGGAAGTCTTACAGAACATCATGAACCAAGACCAGAGTGAAAAGGAAAAGAAAAAGAGAGAAAAGTAAGAGAGGGGGCGTGTAAGTCCCACAAGTGATGTGTTTGCTTTAGTGGCATACTTTTCCACAGTGGTGTTCCAAGAAAACAAGCATCCTCTTTAATTTTTTTTCAGCAGTGTGCCATGAATAGAGCATGTGAAAAAAACAACAACATCAACAACTTACAAATATGGGTGAGAGGTCTAGGCTTTGCTCTTTTAAGTGAGATGATTTTAAAATAGTAGGATCAGTTTAGATTTTCTCAGTTAGATCACTTAATTCATATTCATAACATTTCATTTAACCTGTACTGAAAGAGTACTGAGAATGTGCTCATTCATAGTTTTGGTCTAGTGCGCTGACCTGACCAGCAGTTAAATATGGCTGTGATATTCTTGGAGTTCCATTTTGGCGTTTACAAAAATTTCAGAGGATGAATGCAAACATTAGATCCCCCTGAAATTAGTTTATTTAGGTTGTTATTTTAGTGCTTCAATCTAAAATAAAATGTATATTTTTTTTTCTAATTTACACTTATTTTTTTTTTTTTTTTTAATGGTTTGATTTTATTAACCCTATCTTGGATCACCTATGACCCACCTTGATTACTTCATCATCATCATCATCATCATCATCAAAACTAATAAAACGAAATGCTGTTACACCAGTAACGTTACATTTATTATTATTATCAATAATAAGTAATAATAATAATAACAATAACTACACTCCTTAAAATTAAAACATTATTAACTTTAAATTATATATTACATTATGTATCTTTTAAATAATAATAATTTATAGTATTAAAAAAAGTAATTCACCCAAAAATGCCTTTAAAGTAAATTCATTCTGCTGTACGTTTTTCCATTTAAACAACAGCATCAAATTTGACATGCTGGTTTCAGTATGTGTGTGTGTGTGTGAGAGAGAGTATAAATTCTGTGTGAAAGAGCATGAATCAGAGCAAAGGATCAGGGTGAGAGACAGTCCAGAGAGACAGCATTGTCCAAACAGTGTCTTTAACTGCTCTAACAATAAGCCCTCTCTTCTGCATTCTGTACTGCGTGTTCCTCCACAGATACAGACAGACAGACACGAGCACTACATGTCTCGCACTGGCACAAGCATACATGCAGCATGTTATTTAATGGTTTAAACTGCATAAAAATCATGATATCCATATTAAAATAAGTGCATTCATGTTATAACAAAAATTTACAGTTAATTTTAGTACTCAACATGTTCTCTCAATTAAACATTAAACTTTAGCATTTATTCATCACAAATATAAGTTATGCAGTTGTTTCTTAGGTTTGAGGTTACATCTGCCTTGACAAATAATGTTATGTGTGGAGGTGGCAGAAATAATGAGTTATTGTAAGTTTTTCTTATCTTGTTCCATCTTGTTAAAATAAAATAAGTCACAGCAAGACAACTCTTAGAGCCTCAGAGCAAGCATGAGCACAGTTTTAAGATTAGCACACCTCTTGTGTGTGAGTCCCATGTGACTGTAGTTTACACAAAACACATTATACACATTGAAGGCAACCAACGAACTGAAAGAAGGCTACCAAGGAACAAAAGAACAGTATTTTTTGAAAAATAAATCTTTAACATTATAAACAACTTTAATGCAGAGTAGGACTGCATGTTGGAGAAGGTGTGTGCTATCAGTTAAGTGTGTGTGTGAGTTTGTGAGATGTCACTGAGTCAGTCTTTCCCAGCTTATCTATCTCAGAACATCTCTGATCAGCAACCTGAATCCTGATGACACTGAGCTGCTTCACACACACAAGATAGAGATGGAGAGAGAGATTGGGGGGGTGGGGGTGTATATCAGTCTTGGTGATGATTTTCCATTGATTTCTATTGTTTTTACAAAGAGATAGAGATATTTTCTAGTCCTTACCCTAAACCTAACCCTCATACATACAGTACATTCTTTATTTTATTTAGTATATATATATAACAAGCCATTTTCCTCATGAAAATCATGATTTTGGTACCTCATGAAAGATGATAGAGAGATTTTGGTAGTCCTGGGGGTATTTAAATGTTGTGATGACCCCATTGAGTTTCTATTGTTTTTTTACAGAGAGATAGAGATTCTTTAGTTTATAGAGAAATAACTCATACATACAGTACATTCTTTATTTTATTTAGTATATATATATAACAAGCCATTTTCCTCATGAAAATGCGAAGACATTTGGTACCTACAAAACCCGTATGTATTTAAATGTTGTGTGTTGCATTGAGTGGCAATTACAGCTTACAGAGAGAGAGAGAGAGAGAGAGCTGGCGCTGAGTGACTGAACTCTTGTGAGTGGATTAGAGCCGAGCAGCTGATTACTGACTATGGATAAAACCTCTCACTGAGCTAATGAATATTCAGCCGAGCACAAACATAGACAGGCTCAGGCAAAAAAAAAAAAAAAAAAAAAAAAAAAAAAAAAATATATATATATATATATATATATATATATATATATATATATTGCACATGCACATACAGTGAAAACAGACCCTTTTCTTTTCTTTTCAAGTTTAAACTATAGATATTAGCTTCCCAGAAAGGTGTTCTACTCTTCCCATCTCTCTCTCCTGCTACTAGGGTTAATGGCATCAGCTTGACCTAGAACTGCTAGACAAGAAAGCTTTCCAGATGAGGTTTCATATGCCAGCCTGTGCCCAGCAAACTTCAGGAGCTGATTAATCAACTAGGCAGCGGGCAACAGAGTCAGCCGATGGGCACTGCTGTGCTGATGCTGGATTGAACAGACCAGCACATAAAACACAAACCACTGCACAATCAAACACATCCAGAGCTGTTACTGTATGTTATTAGGTCTTTATTTTTGGTGCTAATAAAATGTAATTAGGCACTTCAAGTACAACAATTCTTTAAAATGCAAATAAACAACAAAGAATACTATGAAGTGCACATTTATATTGTTAGTTAGCTAAATTGTATTTTATAATAGAAAATAAAGTATCAAAAGGGAGTTGTCATTGATGTCAAAGACATAGACCTATTATTATTATTAATTTATTATGAATATTGATATTCTTTTTTGCTTTTATATATCACTTTAAAATGAAAATAATTTTTTAAAATAAATTATAATTTTAATTATTATATTACTTTATGACAACAGTTTTATTTTACACTGCAACATATAAATAAATACAATACTATTATTTACCTCTTTCTTATGAATTTCTTAATTTTCGAACATTAAACCATCAAGCTTTTATTTTGACTGAAAAACCGCAGGGAGACCTTGAAGCTTCTCGTTTGTTGACAACATCCAAAGCCAGTTTATAAGTATTTCTCATTTGCTTCAGCTAGTTTAGGAAGATGGTTGCTACATGTTATGCTCCCAAATGCACACTATAAGGGATTTACTGTAAAGCAGATGGATCTTAAGTTTATGTGAAGCAGCATTTACTGTGAACCAAGACACTATACACGGCAGATCATGAGTTCACTCTGAAACATGCTGCGCATATATTTTTTGCACTTGAAACCAAAATTACGCTATAGCTTAGTGCTGTGATTTATTTTGATTAATTGTGTAGCCCTACAAAGGATATGCGTCCAATTCTACAGTATTTTACCGTAAATGCACCTGTGAACGTGGTAGAAGCTAGCTAAATTAGCCAGATGCTAACATGGGCAGGTTGTGAGACATGCTCTCATCTTCAAAAACCATGAATTATATGGAGTCAGGAACCATTGTGAGTGAGATGAGCCTGTGTCACCTGAATATTCGGTTTAATATGCTAACTGTTAAACTACAGCTATAGGAAAGCTTCTCCATTGTGTTTATATGCGTGTTTACTGTTCATTCTGCCTGGCCCAGTAAGTTAAACATTTATAAAGCATGACTACTCAGCCCTTATCTGCTCTAGTTCTACAATGGGTAGATTTCGCTTGGAGAGAGGTGAGACAAGCCCTCAGGTTCACACGCTTCTAGCATCCTAGCGTGTGTGTGTGAGTATAGCCTCCTTTGCACGCCTTGCTGGGTCTCGGCAGAGACTGACCCAGTTTGTGCCGATCTAATCCTGGCACATGCAGCCTCAGTGAGAATTACTGTCCCACCGTCACATGACACTCTGGCAGAAAATATCATACAAATATGATTTTAATAATGTCAGAGCAGAGGAGCGGAAGGGTACACATGGCAGCTCAGCACACATCTGTGCTCTAGAAATCCCTAGTGAACTGGAACGAGAGAAAGACAGCAAGAGAGACAGACAGGTTCAATGTCAGTCCTGTTAGTCTTCATCCTCCTGTCTGTGTCACAATGTGAAGCTTAAGTGTCCTCTAAAGTCTGTCTCTCTCTCTGGCTCTTCACCTTGTCATACACTGAGTCTCCGGCTTCATGACATTTTTTCATCGTTTGTCATGAGTGTTGCGTTTTTAAGACAGTGTGTCAAGCTAAAAATAGTCCAACTTGCAAAACACATCCCTAGATCCCTATGTTCTGTTCTATTCTGTTGCACTCCAACTATTTTTGAATACAAGGACTTGAGCTATATAAATGCACCCTAAGAAACACATCAGATCAAGGTCAGGGAAACCCAAAACCGGCCTAATTATTCCAAGTTTCTCCAAGACGGAATAGTCAATTAGTCATTTGTTTGAAACTATGAATCTTCAGAATCTTTGAATCCATTTAAAATCTATGAAATTATCTTTAGAATCTTTGAAACTATCTTTCATCTTTCAATCTACTGGAATCTCATAATCTATGAATCATTACAACTATATATCTCTAGAATCTTTCAATCTATTTTGAATCTATAAATCTTTAGAACCTTCTGAATCTGTGAATCTATAAATATGTAAATCTATGAATCTATTAAATTTTGAAACTATGAATCTGTCAAACTATGAATCCTTACAGAATCTATTCTAAATCTATGAAGCTTTAGAATATTTAGATGAGAATCTTTAGACCTGTGTATCTAATATTTTAATCCATGAATCTATTGAAACTACTGTATGTATCTTTCAGCCTTTGGAATTTTAAAACCTGTGAATCTTTGAAAACTATGAATCTTTAGAATCTCAATCTCTGAATCTATGTTAAATCTATGAAGCATGTAAAAGCTATGGAATAATTAGAATCTCAAAAAATTGCAGAAAGCATGTATTTATTTATAAATCTTTGGAATCTTAACATCTTTGAATCTTTGAAACCATACATTTTTGTAATCTTTAGAATCTTTAAATCTATTTTAAAACAATGAATCTTCAAATTATTAAAGTCTTTTAAATCATTAGAATCTTCAGGATCTGTGAATCTATACATAATTAATTATTTGAAACTGAATTTTCATAATTTTGTAATCTTGGAATCTTTACAATGTTGCAATTCTAAAGATTGTTTGGAATATTGGAATGTTTGGAATCTTGGAATCATTGGCATTCTAGAATCTTCAGAACCAAATAATCTTAAGAATTTTTTGAATCTTAGAATCTCAGAGAAGTAAAATGGAACAGTACATACTGTAGTTCAAAGTCTACACTCAGCTCACATCTGTGCTCTAGAAAGCTCTATTGAACTGGATCAAGACAAGTAACAAGAAAGAGTAAGAGAGACAGAACAATTTGTTGTCGGTCCTGTTACTCTTCATCCTCCTGTCTGAGTCAATGTTACTGTTCTCTAAACTAAAGTCTGTCTCTCTGCTTGCCTCAGTCTCTCTCTCATTGAATCTGTCTCTCTCTCCATACCCATCTCTCTCTCTCTCTAAATCTGCTTTCTTTTCATTTCTCCTCCTCTCTTTGCCATACAATGAGTCTCTAGAGCTTAATAAGGTGACTGGGTCTGAACAATGGAACGGATGATGGATAGAAGGAACGTGAGTTCACGTCTAGCCACATTCATCCTCCAAACAATTTTCAAAGACACAACATAAAAGCACATACTGTACAAGAAAATCCCAGACCAAAGCACTGCCTGACACAACAGAAAAATGTACAGCAGACAGCAAAAACATTCTATACATCACTGTGGTCAGATGATATGGGTTTTTAATGTTCTTTGTCAATGTCAAAAGTAAATATTGTTTGGAATCCATTTCACTACCCTTACTTTTCTGGATATTCATTGAGAATTTGGCTCTTGTGCCAATTTGCTGCAGGGATTCTGAATGCAGTCAATTGACTCATGTGTAGTTCTGACCTGACACAAATCTCCTAGCTTGACCCCTGCTAGAGCACAGATGTGCTGTTTATTCAGTAGAAGATTTCCGCTTGGCAAAACAGTGATTAAACCCAGAAGAGGCACGTGGGGAGAGGGGAGGATCATCTGTGAGAGGAGAGCGAAGCGTCCCTGTGTTCTTGGGACACAGACACAGAGTTTGATGTACAGGCCTGTGCCCTCCACGATTTAATCCCTTGATGGATTAGTTTGACAGCGCTGCATGTAAATTAAGAGTCCGAAAGGACAGAATCTACTGAAGTCTGATTGACTGAATAAAATGACACACTTGGAAACATACAGATAGAAGAGAAACTTTCAATCTTTGAAATTGAAATCTTAAAAGCTACAAATCTTTGAAACTACTTATCTTTAGAATCTCTTTTGAATCTATGAATGGGAATTTGAATGAGAAATCAAATGTGATCTTCAGGGATTCTAAATGCATTCTGGTTGACTAGCTGAATGAAACAACATCCAGAAAAAAAACAAAAAACACAAGACAGTTTTGCCACTTACCCACTGCTGGAGCATCATACTCTTCACCTAGCAGTATTTCTGGGGCAGAGTATGCCAGTGAACCACAGCTGGTCATCAACATGGTCCCAGGCTGAAAGTGGTTACTGAAGCCGAAATCTGTCAGCTTCACCGTCCCCTGCTGCCTGAAGAACACCACATTCTCCGGCTTCAAATCTCTGTGGACAACGTGCAGACGATGGCAGTAGGCTATTGCTCGTACGATCTGCGCAAAATGCACTTTCGCCGTGTCTTCGGCCACCCCTCCTTCATGACGCAAGATGTAATCGTACATGTCACCTCCATCGCCCAGCTCTAGGATGAGGTACAGCTTTGTCTGCGTATCGATGACCTCATACAGTCGCACTACATTGGGGTGCTGGACGAGTTTCATGCAGCGGACTTCTTGAAGCAAGTGGCCAGTCGCCAAGTCATCAAGCTTTGTCTTGTCGATGACTTTGACTGCTACTAACTGGCCTGTGAATACATGACGGGCTAGTTTGACCACGGCGAAATGGCCTTTGCCCAGTGTGCGGTCTAGGTCATACAGGCCAGCTATCTTGCCCTCGTAACCACTTTTGGTTGTAGCCATTTTGGATCAAGCAGTGGAGGTACAGTTGAAAGACTGGCCTCTTACCAGAGGGAGCTGAAGGAAACTGGAGCTCTACTGAGACATCACCTGTGGAAAAACAAAAAAAAGGGATAATGACAGTGAAGAAATGACACATGTAAACAGCAGACCTTACACATATTAGTTATGATGATTTTTTATCTCATGTATAGGGAAAACAGTTCTAATTTGTGATGCAACATCCTTGAAAACGCATTGCAACATACAGTCAACCAATCAGAGCACCTGGCAATGCCACTGCAACCATCCTTTAGCAACCCTAGCAACCACACAGCAGTATTAGCAATCACATAGTAACACCCTGGAAAACATATATAATATCCTTGAAACCCCACAGCGACATGTTAACCAATCAAAACCCAACCCACATAAAATAAATAACCTGCCAAATAAACATTCTTTACACTAGGGTTGTGACAGGGTGGAAAATTTCCAGTAAATTTTCAGAAACATTCCAAAATTTTACAAACTTTTCCAAAAAATTCTGGAAAGTTTCATATCATCATACATAGCAACATGTCAACAACCAATCAGAAGTCAGTAGCAACAACATAGCAACACCCTTACAACCATCCAAAATTCTGGCAATCCCATAGCAACACCTTAGCAACCACATAGCAATGTGTCAACTGCCAGTCAAAACACCATTCAAACCAACATCCTAACTATATGAGAATACCTTAGCAACAACATAGCCAATAATAGCCTGGAAATGTCCCATAACACCCTAACAACCTAGCAACTGTATAGGAACGTGCCAACAAACATAAAACAGCACTCTCACTTGTGTGGTACAGCTTAATAGAATGTTAAAAGGTTTTTGTGTAAGGCATCAGGCTGGAAAACCCTTTTAGGAATGGAGTGGGAAGTGGAGGGATATAGATGCAAACTGCACTTGCTTTCACATTCACAGCGTTATTGAAGAGAGGAAGACGAGTGTTTGGAGGGAGCACAAGGTAAGCTGTCTAACAGGTTTATATACTGATCTTATGCGTTTGCTCAAGAGAAGACAAGTACTGTTGGTATTTGCCTATAAGAATGCCAGACACTGATCTTAAATCTTTTGAAAAAAAACCCAATTAACCAATTGTCTCAGAAGCAAATTATTATTATGGCCACACTGGGATTACTTCATAGTACAGTAGTTACTGTTACCAAAAACTATAGGATACCCAAGACGCGTCACTCGTATAGTTTTGAATGGGGAAAAATGCAATGGCCAATATGGCCGCTCAATCGCAGGAAGCCTCGACTTCTGAATGAAAGAGCCAGTCGCTAAACAGTAAAGTCAGTGTGTCACTGCAGCTGCCGTTAGAAGCGTCCAGGTTGCTATAGAAACAGTCAGCGTTCTGAGACGTGCGCTTAGGAATGCACATGCGCACTGGATGATCTAGCAAGAAAAATAAGTTTTTTATAACGCTATTTGAGCAAAAGTAATAACATTTATGACACAGTTGTTCTCAGATTTATTTGCTGATTTCAAATATGAAATGTAATTGTAAGCTTAGTGAACAATTTTGGAGAATTTTATGTTTCCCCATTCAAAGAGATAGGAGTTGCACTTGCATGCCCGAGAGGCGTTTCAAAGATGGCCGCCGAATGACATAACTTGTCTTAAAAGGACTTTGCTATTACTAATAAATTCAAACAAATCCACCCTCTCACTTAACAGAGAACTCCTCTATTATCAGACTTATAGGGAGTGACAATAACTGCATGTCCATGCACGAGTATGACTGTCTACTACAATTTCAGCAGAACCCATAAGACAAGACAAAACACATTCAATACTGCGATTGCAGGCAGTGACATTAATTTTGAGGTCACCTATTGTATTAGACAAATTGTTTGCAATTACATTGTATTATGCAATTTCCAAACATTTGATTAAGAAAAATGTTATTCAAACAATTGGTATACAGGCAAATGTAAGAATTTAAGGGACTTTAAACATCATAAATGAGTTAAAACCCAAGCAAAACAAAATCCAACCAAAACCAACCAACCAAACAAAACAACCCCCCCCCCCCCGCCCCGCTAAAGACACCACAGCACAAAAAACATAAACAAAAGCAAACAAACAAAACTGCACCAAAACATTTTTAAAAATCGAATTAAATCAAATTAAATAATCTCACAGAGAGATAACTGAGGGAATCCTGATAAAACTTATAGATATGCTCTAATGGATTGGATACAAAGAGAAGAGTGGAAAAAGACGGGAGTGAGAGGAGAAGAGTGCATTTTGGGACCTAGCGTCAGAGGAGTCGGGTGACAGAGGCGTAGCACAAATGATGTAGATCAATACCTGTAATGCAATACCATTATTAGGGTGTGTGTGTGTGTGTGTGTGTGTGTGTGGTTTGATGAAAGGAGCTGAATAGTTAATGACTGAGGCTGAACAGTACACTAATGCTATGATCCCGTCTAAGATGCCAATGTTATTGTTAACTAAAACCGAAACTACTAAAAAACTGTTTTTGTTCACCGAAATACAACTGAAATAAAATCGATATAAATATTAGGTGAAATGCTGCCTTGGCAACTAACTGAAAATGAGTCAAATAAAATTAAAATGAAATAAATAAGTACTGTGACAAAAACAGAATAGCTAAATGGAAGTATATTTAAAAAACAAGTATATAAAATTACTAAAACTAAAATGACAAGTCAAATTATTAATAAATACTAAAATAGTACATAAATAATACTACAATACTACAATGATGCATGCTCACACACAAGCACACGCATGAACATGAAATCAATGCTGCTAATAATAACCTGCCCTTTGTCTGACGGACTGATTGTTTTGTGGTGGATCGGAACAAAATTACACATGAAAAGTTTTTATTATTCGCTAACATCTCACACATGCAAATATTTGCGCTCCACATACACATTATATTTTAGAAAAGCTGCATGTATGAATGATATGTTGTGTTTTTAAAGGAACAGTTCACTGAAAAATTAGAACTTTTATTGTGTGGACATTCATTGCGTGAACATTCTTCATAAAATTTCCATTTGCGTTCTCCAAAAGAAAAAAAAAGGAGGTTTGTAATGCCATGAGGGTGATTTCAATGACTGAATTTTTAATTTTGGGTGAATGATTCATTTGACAGAAGAGAATTAGATCTGTTTTAGTTTGTTTCTAAGTCACTGTTTTAGTTTTTTTCTAAGACACACTGGAGAGCAAAAACTATGACGTTTTGTTGCCTTTTGTGAGATGTATTTATTTAGTGGTTGAGACCGAAAGAAAAACAGAGCCAGATGAAAGAAGAATGAAAGTGCAAAAACAGTACAAGGATTTAACAAAGACCGGTTGGCCTCCATATTGAGGAAGGATAGGGCTGTCCACCCTTTCCATGTTCAGCTCTATCATTTATAAAGCATGGCAGTATTTCCTAAAGGGAGTGGGGAGCACACATGGTGCTTCCTCCTGATAGTGCTTAGGCAGAAATCCAGCATCCGCAGTTTAGGATGACTCTCACAGTTACACAAGACGCATACATGCTAACATATGCAGACATGGCACTTCCTGCATTTCCTCGCCTTCCTGCAAGTGAGGAACTTGCACGTCGAGGCGTTGGGAATCCAGCAGGCTCAGCGTTTCTGCGAGAAAATGTCCACTGCCTGAGACGCTGGGGTCTTTTGTCACCCTCTGCATGAGTGTCAAAGGCAAGAAAACAGACCCGACTCATTTGTACGCCGAAACGAAACACACAAACCCGTACGCGGGGCTGTCAAGAGGCTCGCGGTCTGACAGGAGGCACCAGGGGAGAGGTGTGAAAGGATGAGTCATCCCTCTCTCCCTTTTGGAGGAGGGAGGGCTGATGGACGAGCAGAGTGAAGAGATGTGAAAGAGATGCAGAGTTGGGGAGAATATAATGGGGTTGCCTTTAGATATGATCTCATCGTCCCATGTTCCCATCATGCAACATTCAAGGTGATGAAGTCAGCGTGGCAAAGTGGGAGCTTGTGTGCCTGCTGTTTGAAGTGCATTAACATGTACACTCACACAAACAGTAAAACATTTAAACCTCAGGTCTATTGGTAAAAATCATATAGTACTAGAAATAACATGCAAATGTTCAGACAGTGGGTCTGAATACGTTACCTGAAATCAGCGTGCAAACATTTTCACGAACAAACCATGATTTAAAATAATTTTTTGACATTTTTTTTGTTTCATTTTAAAAATGTATTGTAAATTAAGAAAAAATTTACACCACACATATGCAAAAAACATTCTGGGTGGCTTTATAATTATGGTACATTAAGATTAAATTTTATATATAGATATTTAGGCCTTTAGAGAGTGTCAGTTTGCTAATAGTCACTAAAAGCAGTAAATGAAAGGTTCTTCGTAAAGCTCTTTTATGTAAATGTTTTGGGTGGGTTTTATGCAAATGACTAACCTCGGGTCACATGGTCGCTCATTTAGAATAACGAGGTTAAGAACAAATTCATGTGCATACACAGGTGTTGTGAACTGGGCCGAATGAGATCCAGTGTTGCAAATCCTAGTAAGCTGCCTACTGAGGGAAACTATTAAGGGCACACTCCTGACTGTTCTAAAAAGGTAAGTATCTGCCTCCCAAATTACCAAATGTAGTCCAAATTCAAAGGAAGTGTGAGAAATCTGGGAGAAGGTAATCCCAGAATGCATTGCAATTAGCTTCAAGGTGGAGGACAATGTAAGAAATGTTTATTCTAAATATACTCAAGGGCCATTCACACAAAACACATTTTTGCATTCCACTGTTCTACTTTTCTATGAAAACATGACTAGATGGACACATTTGACCACTGAGCTTACATTTTGCACACAAGACGGCTTTCCATGAGCCACTAAAGTTAAAAGTTCATCTTTAAAAAAAAAAAATTTAATAAATCACATATTTATAATTATTTTATTTATTATACAATTATGATGAAAATTATTTGTAAAAGATCATTTATTTTACCTGTTATTTGTGGACAGTGCTTAGAATATCGTGTTTAGCTTTGCTAATGCAAATGGCGAACTCCAATTGAAAAAAATGGCAAGTTAAGTCCATAGTGTGCTATTTGTTTGCTGATGTACTGTAGACTGTTGCAAATTCATCACTTATGAGGTTTCACGACATAAAATGCTATCTTAGAAGGTAAACAGTGAGGTAGCTTGTTTCATTTTGATACAAAGCTCATGTGGAGACTTCATTATATGCTCTTTTAATTACTTGTCTCTTTCTTTCCACTTGGTTTTAAATTTTAAAACTAAATCCTTAAACTTAACCCATAACCCAAATTTCCAGTGACATGCAGTTTGTCTGTAAACACAAATCTGCTGCCCAGCATGACAAACAACAGCCAGTTGGAAGAAATTTGGTCCCTACAATGTAGGAGAAACTTGATCTAGGTGACCTGCGCTACCCTCTTGTCCCGATTCCCTCAGGCCTGTCTTGTGATGGATCTGAAGTGTCTTAGGACACTACTGTGACACACACACACACACACACACACACACACACACACACACACACACACACACACATATCCATCTTCTCCTTTTTAATCTCAAGCACAAAAGAATCACTGTGTAACCCACAAACTTGGTAGTTTGCCAGCAGAAGCATACACCATGTTCTTGCACATATGCTCACACACATGAATGTGCACACAAACAAACACACTGCTGAGTCTAGGACTTTAGCTGCATGCTATATATACACACTCAAGAATCTACAGTGATGCAGAACATAGAAGACCGAATAGATAACAGTCGAATGACTTTATCCAGCATCCTTTGGATCGTATTACTGAGAATTTCACCTAGTATTCCATTTAAATTTCCATAAAACATCTCAGTTCAACAATGGCAATGCATCTCTCTTATTTTAGTTTCCATTGCTACAGGATTCTCACACTAATGAAAAAAACTCATGATTTTTTAAAAAAAATAAAAATATACTTTTTTTTCTCAATATTTCAAGAACCAGAAATATATACAATTTACTAGCTCATTAAATATTTATTAAATAATTAAAATATTTACACATAATTAAAAATATATAATGAATTGTAAATATAAAATAAATATTTCATGAGCTAGGAAATGCTCTTTGTGAGTGAAAAATCCTGAAAACATTTTTAAAGCATTTCTATGACCTTTAAAATCTTTGTACATTCATATTACCACAGCATTTGTAGTTTCTCTACATGCAATAAAACTGTGCAAAACAAAAACAGACATAGGCTACTGTACATAAATTAATACAAAATATTAATAATAATAATAATAAAAACCTGACCCCTTCTCATTCTCTATGCTTGTATCTGTCTCTTTGTCTTGTTTTCTTACCCTTACCTGCTGTGTGCCATGCTGTCAGATGCCCCTGGATGTTTCAAGGGCTAGGAATACACAGAGAGGAGGATAGGGTGACTTCCATGCTGAGTGTGTGTGTGTGTGTGTGTGTGTGTGAAGGAGAGACAGAACCGAAATGCAGGCCAGCACAATGCAAAGCTTCTGACCCAATGTTTTTCTGCCAACCACATCTTCCAACTCACCTTTAATAATTCAATCTCTCTAATAGCAAAAGACCTGCTAGCTATATGAAACGACACATATAAAACAATAACTACATATCTAAAATAATTAAAATCACCATTATTAACCATAACACAAACAATAACATCAAACTATTACACTCTGGCACGCTTTCAACGATCTCAAATGAAACTCAATGGAATTAAACCCTGCTTCTGATATCCTACATATAAATCACTAAGGACGACTTCAGTATTGAGTTCAACAAATAGTAAATACACCAAACGCATTTGTATTCTATAATAACTTACCATATAAAGTGGTACGTAGCGTTTCAGACGTCTATGTGTAAACGAGCATCCGTTGGAAATATTATTAGCTTCCCTCGAGTATTTTTCTGGAGGCTACACACAAAAAAAATCGCTTCTTTACGGCTTCAAACATCCGCTCACTGTTGTTTTGATCAATAAACGATGCCCGCTGTCCGACCAGTACAAGGCATGTAGTGGTGCGCGCGTCGCTCCGCAGTGCTCGCGCGCTCACTTCTGCTCTAGCGCTCGAGCGCTCTCCCTCCTCTGACGTCAATGCATTCCAGCTTACCCGGACTTGAGCGAGTATGGGAGAGAGAGAGTTGAGGCAGGGCCACATGAAATGTTTCTGAAGTCTCAAGAACACTATTATGCAACTGGCTATAATTAGGTGAAGGGACCGAATGGAAAAACAGCACTTGGACTGACATTCCGCTCATTTATGTGAGGTCTGAATGGATCACTTTAATGCCAGAATGTATATGCAAATAAGCTGACTCACTTGTGCAATCTGAACATTCTTACAAGGTCTGTAATTAGCATATAGGATACAGAGAAATGGCGAGAGCAACTGAAGAATGAAATATACTAAAATAGTTTTAGTTAAATTTACAGTGAAAATATTGCTGTTGAAAGTTTGTCTTTAAACTATAAAAGGTTACAAAAGGTTTCTATTTCAAATAAACGCTGTTTATTTTCTATTCATCAGTGAATGCATCACTAAAATGTACCGTTTCCACAAAAATACTAAGTAGCACAACCATTATTTTCACTGAAAATAGTAATAAATGCTTATTGGGCACTAAATCAGCATATTATAGAATTATTTCTGATGGATCATGTGACAAGACCGAATTAATGGCTGCTGAAAATTCAGCTTTGCCATCACAGGAATAAATTATAATTATAAATATGTTATACATTATTTTTTAACATTTATTAAAATAGGAAAAAAGTAATATCATAATATTACTGTTCTTACTGTATTTTTGAACAAATAAATGCAGGCTTGGTAAGAGTAAGATACAAAAAAAACAAGGGATTTCATAATTTAATATTTTACTTTTTAAATACATATTTTTCTGTATTTAGTAAGGTAACTTACAGTTAACTGGCACTTTTACATTCTTATTTATTTAAATGAGCACTTTTACAGAACAGATTTATGGAGTTTTACGGAAAACTCATTGGGTCAGGTTTGCCTTGTGCACCTCTCAGAAGTACATGCCAACTTTGTGACACAACAGAGTTTAAAGCTTCAATAACAGCAGTTGAATGAGTTTTTATGAGGTCAGAGTAGTATAATAAAAGATTTTAAAGGGTAAATAAGAGGTTCATTTGGGAATTACTACTATTATTTTTAAATCACTGCTGTGTCTGGGACTCCAGACGTAAAATTGGTCTCAACAGGCCATGAGGGTTAATAGTGGCAATTGTACAAGCCAGAACAGAGGACATTCTTAAGATTCCAGAAGACTAGAGCAATTGATCAAGATTCCATTCACTCACTTCCTTTCTCAGCTGGAACTGACTGACTGACATCCTCAAAACACTGGAGTCAAGGAGACCGAGATATCATCCAAAGACCAAGTGTGAATTGCTTTTGTCACAAAAGTTCCGTCTGAATCTCATTTAAACAATCGGAAAATTACATACTTATAATAAATAACACAAGGCCTTCTGTTAATAAGAATACTATACTTGCATTGTTCATCTCTTCATATTTACTATGTCATTGGTCAAAGCACATGCATGGAGGTTTTATTAGAAACAGGTTTGACGATGATCAAGTTGGAAGTTCTTTGCAATGAGTGTACGCTTTCATCTGTGTTAGTCAACACCAGCACAATGTGACTATTAAAGGGAGAGAAAGACAGGCTCTCCCTATGGGGAACCAATGATGTTCGTACATGGTGGAGAACACACTGGTTACTATGGGAACCAATGGCGTAACTTGTCAGCTCGATCTACGCAGGTTACAAAGCCCACCGGATCTTCATTTAGACTTGCATATGAGGGTGCATTAATATGTAAATTCAAAAGTACACTGACAAATTAACAAAGGTCAACTGAACGGATTTCAGGGGCATTTCTACATTGAGATATACTGTTACACTTGCACGATTTCATAATGCAGGTATGATTATGGATTTATATAACCTGTCAAAATGACAACATCATGTGGCATATTTTTGTTTATTTTATTGCATAAGCAAAGAGGAAAAATCTTCACAAGTTCAAAATGAAGTCTAATTTCAAAACTAATAGTCTCCTTAAGTCATGGGATGTGTGTTTAATTTTTATAAGTTTATGAAATGGTGCATCAGAGTAGGGCCTATTAGTTGTATATTGGAGGACCAAAGGAGTAGCAGTTACTATTTAAACCATTTTAAAATAATCATCGAAATAAAGTAATCTGTGAGAAATTTTCAAGAAATATGTATCTGTGTTTGGATTATTATTATTTTTTTTTCCAAAATGATGCTGATGTCTACTTGTCAAAACAGAGGACTGTCTGTGTGCAGTAGTGCCGCCACCTTGTGGTTCATTCTCTAATACCTATAAACTACATTGCAAAAAATATATAGTTTTATATAGTTCTGTCGAATGTACAGAACTTTATCATGTCTGAAAACATTCCTGAGACTAGAAAATAAACATATTCTCAAACGAACTATGATAAAGTTTAGCTTATGAATATTAAGCTAGAAACATTCGGCTCTGTGAAGCATCAAGTCTAACTATTTACATATTCATACACATTCGGTCTTTCATCAAATCAGATAAACCTACTGTGGGAACGTCACGTTAAACAATTAATATTCATGAGCTATGCGTTAGCCATAGCAGAATTCCTCATCTAGGGGCGGGGCTTGAGGGTTCAGACGAAGCGTGACGCCGTTATACTGATCCGGAAGAAAATTTCATACAAGCTCTTAACAACTGACGATATGTTTGAAAGGTTGGTTATTTCAGAACGGATTTTGTGAGAAGTGGAAAATGATCTTGTTCAGACAAGCCCTACGCTTCACTTCACGGCTGCCGTTTATTTGCGGGAGGTGCAGGACATATTCAGCTCAAGTAAGCCTGGGATCAATCCTGTTCATTGTTACATAATTCTGAGAAATAATAAAAGACGTGGTCACCAAGGGAGACAGTCTGTTTACGCGGATGACAAAGCGCGAGAAATTAAAAACAGTAAAAAAAAAAAAAATTAAAAATAATGAAAAATACATTTTCTTACATATATATATATATATTAGAAAATGTATTTTTCATTATTTTATTTTTTTTACTGTTATGATATCTATCTATCTGTCTATCTATCTATCTATCTATCTATATATATATATATATATTATATATATATATATATATATATATATATATATATATATTTTATTTTTTTTTTTAATATATAACGTTACATATTAACTTACGTGTCACCAGAGACATGCAGGTAAACATTCTGTATATTTCTCACATTGTTCATTCTAGGTTGGAGCCGTCGAGCGGGTCATTTCAGCGTTTCGCTCTGTAAGTGGAGATGAAGGCGTGTCTGTGGGCTCAGCGGTCAGAGAACAGCACGGCAGGGATGAGTCTGTGCACAGGTGAGATTTCACTGCCATAACTGAGGGTCACCTGCCTCTTAATCAAATGCAAACAGTGCAGCAGTAGCTCCACCCACAGTTATAAATAAACCAACTGCAGCGTCTTGAGTCAATCATTAAAAGCAGTAGTCCTAATGTAAGTAAAATATGAAATCGACTATCTAGTGGGTCCATTCAGCATGCACGAGGAACTTTATTTTCACCTCTTCTCTTTTCTCCCAGACACAGATAATCATGCGGTGAATACGACAGACACTTAATAACTTATGCAGGACTTCTCCAATCATTTATTCTGTTTAATCCTCACCCCAGCAAGCTTTTGTTTATCTGCCTCCTTTTTTGAGTGCTATGCTCACATCTTAAAATCCAATCAAGAGCTCATGGATAAAACCAAGTCCCAACCTTATATTTTTTCTTTTTCAATAATCCGTTACACTCGGATGGACGCCACAATTAGATCTGTCACTACTACCATTTCATCGTGACTTTATATCACATTTAAATTTGATTTGCATATTTTTTTTTATATATTTGTGGTATTTTGTCTTGCCATGTCAGATGTCGACCCCCAGATGTGGTGGTGTTTCCTCGGTCTGTAGAGGAGGTCAGTGCTCTTGCCAAAATTTGTCACCACCACCAACTACCCATGATCCCATTTGGCACAGGGACAGGCTTGGAGGGAGGTGTTGGTGCTCTGAAGGTTTGTCCAGTATGAAAAAGAGACAAGGATTTGACTGTGCCAGTGTTAAGAGTTCAAGCCTAACCTTAGTTTTGACCTTATTTTTAGAAATTTTGATACATTTTCTTTCGTAAACATCCAAGACTGTATATAAAAATTCCTCAAATTTTGCATGCCAATTCATATGACACGATTTGACATAACTGTGTGTATTTGTTAGGGTGGAGTGTGTTTCAGTCTGAGAAAGATGGAGCAGGTTCTTGATCTTCACCAAGAGGATTTTGATGTGACGGTGGAGCCAGGTGTGACGCGCAAAGGCCTGAACTCATACCTGCGTGATACTGGCCTCTGGTTTCCTGTCGGTTAGTCAAATCTTTGTGCATTATGGGTACAAAATAGATCACATAAATCAAATCAATTGGATGCATACCATAAAAAACTTGAAATAAATGTTATAAAATAACTGAAATAAAATATCTAAAAAAACGTCAGTCATACTAAAATAACACTTGATTGGATGTTTGAATACACAGAATAATTCAAGCCTAATTTAATGTTTGCCATATGTGTTATATTATTGGAAATGATTAATGGTTAAGGAAAATATTTCTACAGATCCAGGTGCCGATGCGTCTCTCTGTGGCATGGCTGCAACTAGCGCATCAGGCACCAATGCAGTCCGTTACGGCACGATGCGTGAGAACGTCCTGAACCTGGAGGTGGTTCTAGCAGATGGAACGGTCCTCCACACAGCAGGGAAGGGGCGTCGTCCAAGGTATGATTGCAAAATTACAATCAAAGCGTATTTTAAACAAAATCTTTTGTTGTCTGCATTTAATTTCCCCCCTTTTGATGCAAAACCCTTTCAGAAAGACATCTGCCGGTTACAACCTGACAAACCTTTTTGTGGGCTCAGAGGGAACTTTGGGTATTATTACCAAAGCCACGCTTCGGTTGTACGGTATTCCTGAAAGTATGGTGTCAGCTGTCTGCTCCTTTCCATCCGTCCAATCAGCGGTGGACAGCACCGTTCAGATCCTGCAAGCTGGAGTGTCCATCGCCCGCATTGGTGAGTGATGTTTGAAGCACATGGTCACAATGTGCTTAGTTTGCTGCCTCTGTTGCCATTAACGTAACAAAAGAACACTTGGTCTCCTGTGTTGTAAACTTGTAAAATCACGGACTGTGGTGCTCAAGCCAAGCTGTGTGATTTAGTGCAGAACTCTATTAATTTCTTTCTGATCTATTCACAGAAGCCTCTTGCAATAACAAACATTAATTCAGAAGGAAACACCATCCTTTATTCATAGTCAACACCGAGCGCAGTCAAGGGTTTAATGAATTGCTTGATTCTCAGAACCACAATGTGTTTCTTCTTTTGCAGTCCGCTCAGGGAAAAATATTCCACCAGTAGCTCCATCCAATTTATGAGTAATCAGGCATGACCGCTCTCTTAGATTTTTAAATCGAGGCTGCACTGAGGCATTGATTTTTAAGCCTTGACTTTCTACCCACAAAGGCTTCACAAGGCTTAATCTGTGCTGATACATTCCGTTTGCAGAGTTTTTGGATGACGTGATGATAAACGCATGCAATCGCTTCAACAACCTGTCCTATGTGGTCACTCCCACCCTCTTTCTGGAGTTCCACGGGAGCTCCAAAAGCATGCAGGAGCAGGTGTCCATCACAGGTATATGTGGATAAAACATACAACTCATTTCTACAGAAACAGTATTTTAACAGTACTCTTGAATCCAGTGTTTGCATACTAATTGTTTAGGTTCTTTTTTTTTGTCTGTACTGTAGTTCTTCTTAGTATATGACACATCTACCTATTGACCGTACTTAAACAGCAGTCGAGTTCTTCATTGAATGAAGTACATACTATTAAAGTAAAGCAATATGGACACAGGACACAGTATTTTAAATGCACTACAAATCTGGTATGAACTGTAAATGTTGTATGCTCTGCAAAACCAATACAAACTGCTTTGTGAAATGCTTCATATAGTTATTTAATTCCTCAAATGGGCTGTATATCCAGATAATGCATGTGAAAGGATGTGTCATCAGGATAGAATAATGTTCTGTGTGTTCAGAGGAGATCACGCGGGACAACGGAGGCTCAGACTTTGCCTGGGCAGAAGATGAGGAGACCCGTGGCCGGCTGTGGAAAGCCCGTCATGATGCGTGGTACGCTGCCCTGGCCCTGAGGCCTGGATGTAAGGTGGGAACAATCACTGCAAGATGATTCTGATACTTGTAAGTTAGGATATAAATTTAATACTGACTAATGGACTTTTTATTATTTTATAATTATCATGATTTTATTCTTATTTTTTTGCAATTGTGCATAGTGCACTGTAAAAAGAATGGCTGTTATCAAAGAGGTTTCCCAAACACTGCCATTGGTCAAACAAACAGATAGCCCCTCATGTCATTGGTTGAGCCACTGTTACTATGCTGGGCTGGTTGCAATGCTCAAACAGCTGTTTTGTTAGCACCACAGAGACACATTTTTATTAAGGAAAATTAGCCAACAAATGGCTTAATTATAGTTATGAATGAATTTAAAGTTGTATTAAGACAAAGTATTTTTAACATTAAAAAATTACACACATTTTCCAGACATATTCTACATATTTATGAGTGCTGTCTCAACTACTCATGTTACAGTGTAGACAAAAGAAGATCTAATTAATAAAAACTTACTAAAAGTAATTTAAGTATAACTATGTTAGAATTTAATAAAACAACATAAAAATTATAATATAAATAATATTTTTATTTCTTATTCCAGTCAGTCTGTTCATAACAGTACATATACTTGCTTAAAAATCATGACTGTTTCAAACAGGTTTCCCAAACATTCTGCCATAGGTCAGCAAATCAATAGCCCCGCCCCAAACTCACACCATTGGCTGTACCAGTTGCTATGCTGGGATGCTATGCAGAATGCTCAAGCAAACAGAGCAATGTTATAAAAAGCACCACACAGCCACAGTTAAATTCTATTTAGAGAAAACAGCCTAAAATGGCTTTTTATGAATATCAAGTTAGAAAAGGATTACATATTCATAACTCAAAACTTTATAAAAATGCACTCATTTTCTTACAGGCATATTCTACAGATGTCTGTGTGCCAATCTCACGACTGCCTCAGATTATAGTGGAGACAAAGGAAGATCTAATCAGAAACAATATTACCGGTAGTTTACCAAGTTTGATTTTCTCATTTAGTGTTGAGAATTGTTTTTACCTGCTGATATAATATATTTACATTTTTCCTACTGTAGGTCCTATTGCAGGTCATGTGGGCGATGGAAACTTCCATTGTTTAATAGTACTGGATCCTAATGACCCAGACGAGGTGCAAAGGGTTCACTCCTTCACTGAGAGACTAGCCAGGTATTTCTATTTAATTCAGTTTTGCTCCCTTATAATGATCTTCTGAGGTAGCTGAGAGGGTCTTGGCTGCAGCTTTTGTGTACATTGTCAGTTTTGTTTCGTGTAGCAATCAGTATCAGGATTATTTCTCAGTGTCTTCTGCTATCTGAAGAGCGTTTATTGACAATGACAGACATAGAGGGTCTAGTGTCTGGCTTTGGAAACAAGCACAAATAATAAAGGTCCTACCTGCCGTAAGTCATTATGGGTAAAGTGCAGTCTCTGTTGGATACAATGGACAAGTGATTGGCGCCGACGAGCAGCCAAAAAGAAGACAGAAACTGAGATCTCATTTGCTTCAACGAAACCTGGCTGACTTGATACTCAAAAGTTCTTCCTGACAGGAGCAAATGGAGTTAGACTTGGCCTTTTTGTGAACGACAGACATGACTTTACTGTAAAAGCACAGGTTTGTAAAGACTATAGCCATATTAACTGCCAATGCACGCTGAAGTTGCAACTCTGAGAGCAGAAGAAATGTTATTGAGTTGAATTTGTGTGGAAACTTCAGCAGAACAATGGATTCAGGCTTGTTACCTTAAAGTGTATAGGAACTTGGCCAGGCCTAGTTAGATGAATCTGTTCAGTCAATTCAGCTTCAATAACCTTCTGTCTGTTAAAGGAATGTGCTGGAAATGGTAATACATTACAAGAAACATGAGTTATGTAATCAGATAACTTTTTCCAAGTAACTGTAACAAATTTACAACTAAATATGAGTTACTTTTTCTATGCAAGTTACTTTGTTGTCTCATTTATTCACTGACACCTCTCCTGTCCCTGTGTTGGGAGAAATTAGGAGTGAGGTCCAGAGGCTAAGACACTTTCTTCAGCCTGAGGCTTATTAATTTCACTTTTGGTGTGAAAGGGTCCTTTCAGTTGCCAAAAATATAGCTTTTAGGTTTTTTGTTATTAAAAAACAAATAAGCAAGCACAACCCAGGTGACAAAAGGTAACATAAAAGTAACATAATACATTCATTTCCAATAAAAAGTAACTAAGTAACACAGTTTCTTTTTATGGAGGAACACAGTATTATAATGCATTACTTTAAAAAGTAACTTTCCCCATCACTGATCAGAAACTATGTCTTTTTCTCTCAAATCGGCAGTTCCTCCAGACTGCAAATCTGGGCAAAAATCAGCATTAAATAAAGCTCAATCGGTAGCATTTGGTCCATAATTTCACTTACTTCACAAAATCATTCAGACTTTCCTATTGCATTACAAATTGTGGTTAAAGTATATAATACAAGGTGTACCTTGTCATGTTGAACAGTGAGAACCTGCATGAACAGGATGAGTAGGTGTTGGATTTCTGCTGCGCCAGGGAGCCTCTGAGACCAGTCTTCATCATTTAATTGGAGAATGTGGAGGTGGAAACACCTGGGAATATGAATTGGACTGGACAGACAGCTCAGTTGCAGAGATTCCTCTTCCTGAGGAAACATTGGTCTTTCGGTGGTTGCAGAATGCTTAACATGTTCTTCCAGTCTGCCAGCCACACTGAGGTCTTTTCAGGGAACAATGTCAGATCTGGTGATTCCAAGCATCTTAAAACTGATCAAGATGACCAGATGTGTTACTGGTTTCACCCTATTTATTGCCAGTAACAATTACAGTGGATGAATTTATTTCCTCGTTGTCTTTCCCTATGCAGGAGGGCACTGGCGATGGACGGAACTTGTACTGGTGAACACGGGATTGGTCTAGGAAAGCGGGCTCTGCTCAGAGAAGAGGTCGGTCCATCGGCCATAGAGGTCATGCTGGGCCTCAAGGCCTCTCTGGACCCCAAAAACCTCATGAATCCTGGAAAGGTGTTATAAATAATGCAAACCAACACAGAAGATACTCTGTACTAGGCTTTGACCACTAGAGGTCAGGAGAATGAGGTTTGTTTTAGATTTTAAGAATGATAATGATTTAGACTATAGAGTGTTTTCAAAATCTGCACATGAAAAATATAAATTTTGTGAAAAGTGCATATGATTGAAATAAATTCTTCTGTAGTATTATTGTGAATACACAGTATTAATGTACAGGGCTGAATTTTCTAAGAACCTTGAAAAATAATTATTCCATCCTTTTCTTTTGCATGGGGCACTCACACCACTTAAATATGAATTAAAGTGAAATCATTTTGCCTTGGCAAACTTGTGCTTATTTGGGCCATTTGCCCTTCTACATTTCTGTGAATATATTTATTTATATGGAACAGAACAGAATCTGTGAAGCAGAACTCAAAACAAGAACTAAGATAAATGTGATACAGAAAATGCATTTTAATAAACTGAAAATATATTGATTACATCAAATGGTTTTGTCTCTTGTTCTTTCTTAAGTGACTTTATTTGACCTTTTTTGTGTGTTTGCAGTGGACTTGTTGATAAAAGAAAACATCTGGTCTTATTTCATCTTGTTTTAATTATATGTATGATCATTATCATTATTACTTGTCCCACAGATTGCACATCGAAATCATCAGACACTTAGTTTGTACACTCCTAGAAACAGGCATCCGTTCATGTCCCTGGAAAAAAAACTAAAAGAAAAACATACAAAATGACTTGACTTGAATGCAAAAATAAGAAAAGGATGGGTTTCGAGAGTGCCGAGTCACTTCCGCAGCCCATGCTGCACAAGATAGTACTACGCTACCTGACTCTGTTTTTATTATTTGTTTGATTTGTTTTAAAAGGTGAGGCAAAATTGTTATCCATTATTTTGATGAATGGTGTTTGTATGCCCTCATTTATAGGCACAAAGCAGAAAAAAAAAAAAAACTCAGAAATGCTCTATTTCTATCCAACATAAAAAGTAATAGGTTGTCATAAATTGCGGTTATTTTTTCTACCATTTCCATTTTACTCCTTTCTCTTTTTTCATTTGATTTGAATTTATTAATTTTTTTACAATTACAGCAACATTATTTTCTAACAGTGCTTGCTGTTTATACAGTAGACGGAGGCATCCTGAAGGTTAAATAGATTTCTCGTGAGGTTTCTCACAGATTTTTCAAAAATAAAAAGTTAATGCAGATCATAGAAATGATCTTGTAATAGATTCACACCAGTATATCTGGGCTTTACATACAGTAGTGAAGCAACATTAGCCTACCAGACGCAAGCTGGTCGGTCACATACAGAAAACATGGGAGGATGACAGAAGCTGAAATCACACACACATACACACACACACACACACTGAATACGTACTCAAGGCTTTTACAGGGAAACTGTCTGAATATTATGGTCGGCGCTTCATAATAACTGCCCAAAAATTGCAGATGAAACTAGGAAAATAGCTTTGAGCTTCTTATTATTTCAGAATCTGTAGGGGAAAGACATCTACAGTGAATTGTAAACATTTGAAGATAGACCGAGAGTGTATCTTTCTCTCCATTTATGACCGTATACCCCCATCCCAACGCATGTGCTGATGTCTTGGACTTCCTCTGGCACTAGCAGGAAACACAATTTACACATTTTCCCGCCTGTGGACACATGATCACACACATGCACACACAGAATAACTAAATATACGTCCACCAGCTGTCCAACACATCACTAACGAGTGAATTGCAAACACAAAACTCCTCCCACCAACCAGGTGTGAAACCCCGCCCCTGCCACACCCCTCTAATCAGCATCGTTTGATTGACAGGACAGGTGTGGCCTCTGGATCGATTTGCAAAGCATGGTCTACTTCCTACTTGTTTACTGCATATGCCCCGCCCCTTGTGTTGCCCCGCCCCCTCTTCCCCATCTCCTTCCATCTGATTACATACACAAGGAGAGAGGAACTGGTCAGAATGCAGACTTAACACACACGTCTATAAGAACACAGACTATGTAGAGGGGGCAAGAAAGCGAGACGTTTCCCAAAGCCAGAGATCCAGTGTTGGTGGTTTTGCCGTGAAGGGGCCGGTTAGCAGTTTAGCAGTCTCTAGCACAGCAGGCAGGAGATTCTGGGATTCTGCAGGTGGTAATGACGGCGTTGGCTGGATGAACGCTTTTATTTGGTTCAGTTTTGCGATGACACATTTCCGTTTCCATAGGTTTTGATCGAATTGGTTGGTAGATTGATTTATTTGGTTATTTTTGTGTCAGGATATCCAGGTTTAGGTCCATAAAGTGCCCTATAGTAAGAGAAAAAAGATGGAATATGAGAGTCGGGAGGTGGTCTAAATGTGGTTTGCTGTAAGTCAGCTGTGTGGGTGACATATATAGTGCATTTATACATAGAAAGAAAAGCATGTTTAAAGGTGCTGTATGTAGGATTGACACCGAGTGGTTAAACTAGGTATTGCAGTCCAAATTCAAAATATTGGAGAGGGTTTTTTTCACCTGGCCCCTCCTCCTAAGACTTGGTTGCCAGATTGATGACACCAACATGAACGAGCAAACTTGACAATGAATGAAATGAAATATGCTGTGTTTTCCGCCAACTGGCAACCGGGGGTGCCGAAATACAATTGGGTAAACTGGCAGTGGGTGGGTTTCACAAACCAAAACACATTCCGGCCTGGAACCATAGACTGTATAAAAACATGGACGTAGTGTCCGTGACGTCACCCGTAGTTTTCTGAAGAGCGTTTTTGAAGCTCAAAGTGGGCGGAGTGGGCCGTCGCCATCTTGGCAACGTGTCACTCCCGGACCATCGAAAATGGGCAAAAAGGTGAGAACTGGTTGCTGAAGCCACGCCCACCTAGCTTGATGGCAGTGTCAGCAGCAGCAATCCACCTGTCACTCAAATGGTCACGCCCTTAATTATGCAGAACTTTAAGGCTTAATATAATTTAAACGGATGACTTATAAAAAAATTCACCCCCCTCACAGTTGTCATGAAGGGCAAAATTAACTATATAGACCAAAATCATTTTTTGTACCAGGCTGTAAACATGTTTTTTCTGTTGTAAAGTTGGGCATTTTAACATGGGGAGTCTATGGGACTGACTCCCTTTTGCAGCCAGCCTCTAGCGGCCAGTTCGATGAATTGCAGTTTTAGTCACTTCCTTGTTGTGTTGTGAATGCACATTTTCAAAGGAGAATAACTGACTGTAGCATTTTTTTTAGGTTTAGGTTTAGGTTTAATTTTGAAGCTTTTACACGACCACCTTTCAATACCATGTCAATGAAGAAAAAAATATAATACACTAATAGAGTGGTATTAAGTCTAGATCTTTGTAAATTTGATTTTTTTCAGGTCTTCAAAGTGCCCTGATGTGAGAGGAAATGAGACAGAAGAAATATGAGTTATACTGAGCCCGTGGGGGTTTTCACACTTGGTTTATGTCGGGGTCTCAGGTGCTAGTCTGCAAATGGTTTGCATTAAGTCAGTGGTGTGGGTGAACATGCATCTATACATAGAAACTCAAGTTTGAAGCTTTAACCAGATTGCTTTTCAATACTAGACCAAATCAATAAATTACAGGGGAAAAATCCTATATAAAAATAAAAAGAATAATTGTATAGTATTATATCTTATGCAATATTCAACTTACTTCTACTGCTACTAAAAATAAATCAATAAATAAATAATACTTGAGTATTATTTTTAATAATAATAATAATAATAATAGGAGAATTGTCTGAGTTCTAGATGTTTGTGAAAGTAAAATTTTTTTAGAGGACAAAAGTGTGAAAACTTGCATTTGCATATTATTAGTTATTTGTGATATTTTAATAACATTAATAATAATTAAAAATAATAATATACTATTGAAGTGGTCTGAGTTCTAGACCGTTACAAAACATGGATTTTTTTTAGAGGACTTAAGTGTTAAAAAGTGTTTAATTTGCAAAATAATAATCATAAAAAGTGTTCTAGAGCTCCGTGAACACAATTATATATATATAGAGGCCTCAAGAGTGAAAACCTTTAGGTGATACTTTCACATTTACTACATGTCTAAAAATGCTCCTGACAAGTTTAAAAGTGCGTTCACGATAAAAAAAATAATAAAAAAATCCTGTGTTGCTACTCTGGAAAATGCTTTCTATAGTCTATTTAAAAGTGGTGCACTGAAGTAATGAGATAATGCTGCTAATTACTGTTTGATAAAGTCAAAAATTCCAATATAAAAGGATTACTTGAAATATCAGCTTACTGAGATACATGTTTGCATGTAGGTGAATATTTTTATACCTTTCTCAGTGGTATCAGAAGTAGATGATGGAGGTCAGTCTGAAGGATGTTCAGGGCAGGAGCGGTTGATCTCAAACCAGGAGTCTATACAGCTAATGAAAAAGATGCTAACAATGTCAGAAATACAGAAATACAACCTTTCCATTAGCATAATGCTTTTAAATGATTCTACTAATGGTTATTAAGATTGTCACAGTGTCCTGTGCCACAATGAGTTCCAGCTTTAAATAATTTTGTTGTCTTTGCTAAAAGTGCAAGAAATGACTAAATCACAGCCAACATATTTGATGTTTAATATACAGCTATGTAGAGCAGGATGTCTTGCCGGTTGCAGCTGGTTAGGCCAAAAATATTACGATTATTTTAGCAGTGATAGGATTTATCAGTTGTCACTTTATTCTGCCTCGCCAGGTTGGGACTGAGCGTATAACTTGCTTGTGGCAAATTTCTTTAATTGTGCTTCAACATCTTAAAACATCTCAAGTGTGAGCCGCAAAAGTACGTCAGCAAGACATGTGGTTCACTTAAAGGTGTCTGAGGTTTGAGACAGACTTTCCAATACGTGTGCTATTCAATACCCAGAAGCCTCCTGCTGAGACACCATATACAGACATGAAATGTCAATCATAGAGTTACATAATCACATAATGATATATAGGACATGACAAGGTTTGTGTTTCATGATCAGCAAAAAAACAAAAAATAAATAGAATTTAAATTCTCAGGCAGTTTGAGAGCTGAGACCGAAGCTCATTTATAATATTTCCCATCATGTTTAAGATCAGACTGACACAGGGTTGGACACAATGAGGTCTGTCATTATCACAATCATTTTACCAGTACTGGTGTTGATTAAATAGGTATTAACCATATAAACCGCGCAATTAAAATGGGGAATCTAAAGTGTTGTTGCTGTCCATCTCACCTTTTGTGATAGATACAGAGGCACGGCAGTCTAGCGATGGTGTCTCCCTGCTGTAGCTCCTCCAGACATATTACACATTCTCCTGCATCTCTTGACAACACGTCATCTATAACACATAAACAGACACTCACAGTGAGCACATAATGCAAACCTCAAAAACTATATATAAACACTACCGTTCAAAAAGTTTGGGGTCAGTTAGATATTTCAAAATAAATTCATACTTTTATTCAGCAAGGATGCATTAAATTGATCAATAAAGAAAATGTATAATGCTATGCAAGATTTCTATTTCAAATAAATGCTGTTCTTTTGAACTTTCTATACATCGAAGAAACCTAAAAAAATTATCACAGTTTCTACACGAATGTTAGCTGTTTTTAACATAATAAATGTTTCTTGAGCAGCAAATCAGCATATTAGAATGATTTCTGAAGGATCAGGTGACACTGAAGACTGGAGTAATGATGCTGAAAATTCAGCTTTGCATCACAGGAATAAATTACATTTAATAAAGTAGAAACAGTTATTTTAAATTGTAATAATATTACCAACCCCAAACTTTTGAATGTGATTTTTATTTAAATAAAGAGGTTTTCAAAATACTATATGCAAATATGGCAATAAATAAATAAATACAATTAAGTATAAATAAATATATATTTTAACATATATATATTTATAAATAAATATAACTTTTCACAAAAATATAACTTAAATTTTATGTATTCACTTCAGAGCACTTTCATCCCATTTGAAAAGTACATAATTTTTTTTACATAGTTTTCAAATGGGGTTTATTTACACTTCACTTATGTACAAAGTTCACATGAACCATTATAATAAATGTCATATTTAGCTACCTACTGTATGCCCTTCAGCAAGTAGGAAATATAAAGTTATCAAACACGAATGTCAAAATTAAATATAGATAAATCATTAAAGCTACAAAAAAAGTTATTGATTTCCTGTTTTTTTTTTTTTTTTCCACAGCAGCTGGTTATTAAACCTAATATTATACCTAATAATTAGATAATTTTGGCTGCTTTAAGAGCTGCCACTGCATGACGCAGATCTGACACACATTCTTTACCTTTTCTGACCCACTTGAGCTCTTAAAGTCTCTACTAATGAGCTGACGAGTTAAATCGGGTGTGTTATATGAGGAGGAGGGCTGGGCTGCTCCAGACCAGGACATTTGACTCATATATAACAAATACTTACATGCATGCACGGCTTTAAGGCAGCTTTAATCGCCTTTTTGGTAACTTCACTGACTTTACTGATGACATAACTATGACACTTCATGCTCGTAGATAAATTTGCGCTTTAAGGAATTATATACAGCATGCACCATTGCATTTGTGCGTGCAATTGAAGAGCACTGTGCTACGAGCACAGTATAATGGCTAACAGGACAGGAAAATAAGTTATTACTGACATATGGCCTGACAACATCTCATCTGACCACAGTTCACTGTTTTTCTAGCTCTCTTGTCACCTGTACCTTTTATTTCGTGTGTGTTTGACTAGCACCTGGTGCTGAGGTGAAGTTGGAGCGCGTGTCTGAATAGTTTCTCATTTGATGTGGTCGTAAAGATGTAATAAATGCAATTCTTGTCAAGAAAAAAGTGACAGAAGAAGCAGTTGTGAGTGGGGTGGCCCTAGCTCCGCCGCTGCGTTAATTGTGTTAATTAAACGGAAAAAATTAATAGTCTGCATTAACACCCTAATTTTGACAGCACTAATATTCATGTATTTATTAAGAATCATATTTCCATATAGTTTTCTGAAAAAAAAATAAAAAATGTAAAAACTACCATTCAAAAGTTTGAGATTGGTGAGATAAAAAAATAAAAATAAAAACAGTATTATTCCCCTTGTAGTACATGGACCCCATTTGAAAACTCTTGTTTTATCATATTTCTGGCCATTTTATAAAATCAGTGTAAACTAACTTTAACACATCAGTCTTGGGTTTTTTTTTTTTTTTTTTTTTTTTTTTGCTGCACAACTGTGGTACCGTTACCAAAATGTCACAACCTACAGTATGTCTGATTGGGATGTTTGATACCGCAGAATCATGAAAACAGTGTTTATTATTCAAAATGTCTTGTTTGCCAGCAGGGAGCACTGGTGAGTAAAAACGCATGAAATGCCGTTTACAGTGTTCCTCTGCTTCCTCGCTCACAGTGATGGCTGGTTAAGTGAGATGGGTTGGCAGTTAGTATAACTAGTAGTTAAAGACATTTACTCATGCTTCATTGCTGTGTGTATGTTTGTGGTGAAGAGATGATGACCAGGTGTATACATATTTTCTGCTAAAAGCTTAAGGGCAACTACCAACACGATTTGACTTGCATCCCTATACCAGCATAATGACTCAGACACACACACATACACAAATACACCGTTCTCAGCCTGTTTTAGTTTCCAGTTAAAGTCTTCTTCACAGGAAATGTGCCAGAAAACGAAACAGACCACATCCTTTCGTATAACGTGCAAAGTTTCCCTTGGAAACACCTGTGTGTGAGTGTGTGTTTCTGTGGGTGTAAAGGTAAGGAGTGTGGCAATTACAGAAGGTTAAAGAATCATCACAGGATAATGGAGTTCATACAAATTCAGGACGTTGATTGAGAGTTAACCCAGCTTTCCCAGAATGCTTACGGATCAGTCTCACACTACAGAGGTGCGATATCACCTGAAAGATGTCACAAATATGTTTGTGCTGTTTCTTCTATAATAGTTTATTGGTATATTTAGTTTTTTTATTCAGGTTTTCTATTTCAGTTTAGTTTTAATGAACAATAACAAAATAACTTTTTCGGACAGCCATCTGCATTGCTGAAAAAGCGACGTATAGGGCACCTGAGGTGAAGATGGGGAGATGAAGCTCCATTGTTTTGTGTGCAGGGAGCAGGCAGACAGGACAAGAGATAGATTGCAGTTTAGAGAGGATGCGATGGAGGGAGAGAGAACAACACGGGTTGGAAAGCAAGAAGAGGTGAGCTGGGAAAAACAGGAGATGATGGCAGGAATGAATAGAGAACAGACGGCAGACATATGCTCCAAATACAAATCAGCTTAGCGAGACGACGCAGTACGGGAGACCAGGGGCAATTGTAACATGCTACATTTCTTGAAAGTTAGGCTGAACTTAAATATGTTAAGTACATAAATACACCAGTTACATACACACACCAGTTTATGAAAAAAAATGTGAATTTTGAAAAATATTTTTAAATATCATCTTAATGCTCACCAAGACTGCATTTATTTGATCAAAAATACAGTAAAACAGTAATATTGTGAAATTTTATTACAATTTAAAATAACTGTTTTTATTTGAATATATTTTAAGATATAATTTATTCTTGTGATGCAAAGCTGAATTTTCAGCAGCATTACTACACTCTTCAGTGCCACATGATCCTTCAGAAATCACTGTAATATGCTGATTTGCTGCTCAAGAAACATTTATTATTTATTATTATCAATGTTGAAAACAGTTTTGGTGATTAAAAATTTCATGGAAAACAGAATTTTACTTATTTATTTCTTATTCTAATTCTTAAGTATTAATAGTGCAGTTACTTTTTGCCATTTAAATGTTTTCTATTAAAAATTTATTAGACAGATGTGTAGTTGTTTGTGAGTTATAAAGGGATTTATGTAAAAAACTGCAACTATTCTAGCTCTTCAAAAAATTCTCAAATGCTGTCGCAATTTTCCAGACGCCAGTCCCGGCAAGCCAAACATGCTGCCCTTTCCCCCACACATCCCTGGACGACATCCTCCTGCACTTGAGCTTGTTATCCTCTTAGGGCCGATGACTTCAGCAGCTCAGGCGAGCTGCACTAGTTTACAGGGATGGACTGGTGTGTGTGTGAGAGAGAGATCAGTCACTGGTTAGGCCTTTTAGTTCAACTTGTTGGTAATCATGTTACCCATTCTTTCTGCTAGCTGTCAATTTGTGTCTGGGCTTTTCGGTTCAGCCCCTGAAATGTTAACGCTATACTTTGACAGCAGTTTTGTGTGTGTATGTGTGTGTATCACCCTCTGAAGGGCCCATGTGAGCTGACTAGTGTGTCTTTTCCCAGCCAGGACTATGCATGATGATATTTTAATACTTGCTGTTAAATTTAGCTCTCACATGGGGAGGGGGATGAGAGAGAGTTTTTCAGAGGGCAGAAAAACATTTTTGCTGCACAATGTTTTCTTCACAGTCTCATGGCTGAAAGAAAAATATCCATCCATCCATCCATCCATCCATCCATCCATCCATCCATCCATCCATCTATCTATCTATCTATCTATCTATATATCTATCTATCTATCTATCTATCTATCTATCTATCTATCTATCTATCTATCTATCTATCTATCTATCTATCTATCTATCTATGTCGGTCTATCTATCTATAATCTGGTATAACACAGCATTTTTAAAAAATAAATAACATTTATTAAAACAGCTTAGAAAATACCACAACACAGGATGTACTGATTTGCAGTTTAGTGAGATGTTGACTCAGCAAACACTACAAACATTTCAGTAAGTTATTCAATGTTCAATTTAAGAAGTGAGCTTTTAACTCCATGAATTCTCAAAATAATTCAGTGTATCAGTTACCACACTAAACAATTCAGTGAATTATAACTTTATTTCTGTGTGCTATTAAGATAAAATGAGTTTATTTAAAAAAATATAAAAAAGATAAAATTAGTTAAAATTAAATACAATTCATTTAAAAAAAAATACATTTCAATTTTTTTTTTATTATGAAAATAAAATTCAATAGGTGAGTTGTTACTGCACTAAACAATTCAGTGAATTATAATCTATTTCATAGTTAAATAATTAATATATGATTTAAATAATACTTAAATCTCCCACTTTGACTTTTGCTTTAAATGCATTATTCTTGATTTAAAACAATTAATGATAATAATAAAATAAAACTATTTTGTAAGAAAAAATGGGTTAATATTTTTCATGTGTTACAATTTCCTTTTACCTTTTTTCAGTGATAATAACAACACTCTGAGGTCTTTTAATTTAATTCAGTATTATTATACTTCTCAATGTAAGTCTTACAGCACAATTACTTTTTGCACATATAAATATCAATGTTTCACTAAACGATTAGATGAATGAGTTGTTTACTTGGTAAACTCTTTGATTTATCGAACAAGTTGTTCCTTCAGTCAACAAATGATTGACTAAAGGAGTTGTTAACTCACTAATTATTTGGACTGTTTCATTAGGTGATTTGTCAGATTGATTCAGAACATTAACACTTTGAACATCACTGTATTTTATAGAGAACAAAACAATAAAATATCCATCCATTATTTTGTGACTGTAAGATCTGTAAAATCACACTCATGTTTTGCTATCTGCTGAATATTATTATAATGAAATCCTCTCGACTTTGATATCATCTCCTCTGGAGCTCAGGGTTAGTGCAAAAAACAAAAAAAAGATCCTTATACTGAGAAAATCACCTTTAAAGTTGTCCAAATGAAGTTCTTAACAATGCATATTACTTATCAAAATTAGGTTTTGATATATTTATGGTAGGAAATTTACAAAATATCTTCATGGAACATGATCTTTACTTAATATCCTTATGATTTTTGGCATAAAAGAAACTCCATAATTTTGACCCATACAATGTTTTTTTGGCTATTGCTAAAAAATATACCCCAGCGACTTAAGACTGGTTTTGTGCTCCAGGGTCACAAATAATAATGAAAAGAAAAATAAATAATAAAATGAATGAACTAAAAAAAATAAAAGATCTAAATTATTTTAATATAATAAAATAGGTCTATATGTAATAGATAATAGGTTTAGATTAAAATGAATTTGAACATTGTAATTATTTTATAAAGTATAAAATGATATAATATAATTACTTTAAGATGATTAAAAAAACTATTTTTTTTAGATGTTAGAAGTCAGTTTATTTGAACTTATGGCTCAATTTGAAATTAATTAACCAAAGCATAAAATATCAAATTTAATCAAAGTTGACTTTATATATACATATATTTTATTTTTATTTTTATTTTTTAATTAAGCACAATTCATCAAAGCTCAAAACTATGTTCTAAAGAAAAAGTTCATACAATCTTTCAAAAAAAAAAATTATTCTCTGCCTCTGAAGCACCCTTTTATCTTATGTAACCATGGACAATAAATAATATGAATATTTAATATTTAGTATAGCCTTACATTTAACTTTGGGATGATTTTTGAAAGGATTCAATGAAAACCCTGTGAAAAAAAATCTAATATTGCCCTATTTATTTCCCACTGAACATTATATGTTACTCAGATATCCATCATATTTTGGAATTTTAATGCAATGTAAATTCACTCATATCTTTAAGATACTATGAACAGTAATATCAAACATGTAAAAATATTGTAATTAGACAGCTTACAGATGCCATGAAACAACAAATAAGAAAGTGATGGCAGAGGGAAAAAAGAGAGCAAAAAACAAAACAAAACAAAGGGTGATAAACGTGATTTCCCACGGCAAAACAGAAAGAGAGAGAGAGACCTAGATTTAAGGGTCATCCACAGTTCATCCACAGTTCAAAGACTCTTTTCAGGTCCAGAATGGAGTCACAGACCAGAATGAAATAGAGAATAAAAGGATAAACTGATACAGTGGAAAGGAAAGGAAAATACTGCAGAGGATAGATATTGAGATGATACCGCTGAAGTTTGCGGGACACGAGTGGGTGGAGACAGTGGGGGCGTGGCTTACCATTATAGGAGAGGCGAGGCTTGCTCAGACACATGATGAAGTGAACCTCCATCTCATTGGATGCCACTGATTTGGAGCAGACAGGACACTTGAATCCTGGAGAGGAATAAGGAAACAGCATTGTCAGAACTCTTGAAGCAGCAAGAAGCCGGCAAAGGCAGTGGAATGAGCTGTGACAGTGATGCAGCAGTTTGATAACTGCCAATGCCATAATCCTGCGCAACATGTTATGTTTCTATCGCCCTGCTGCAAATGCATTAGCTTGGCTTTTAGTAACTTCGTTGACACAAAGCTTTTTATCTTAAACTTACATTTTATAAACACATACATCAATGTCACTTGTTCACCAATGTCATTATGACATCGGCAGCTACATGAGGCTCATGTTAGGCTGGTATCAGCAAACAAACAGACTCACATATGAGAGCATTGTCATCAAGTTACACAGTCTAATAATGCAGAAATGGCTGATATTAAAATTCAATATTTCTTGGGACTGGTAAGATTTTTTCATGGCTTTAGAAGAAGTCTCTTATGCTCAACAAGGGTGCATTTATTTAATTAAAAAATACAGTAAAAAAAAAAATGTAATATTGTGAAATATTATTACAATTTAAAACAGTCTATGAAGCTGAAATTTCAGCATCATTACTCCAGTCCCCAAACATTTAAGCAGTAGTGTAAATTAAAAATAAAACACCAAAAATTTAAATCAAGTGAATTTACTGTAGGCTTCACAAAATCTTAATGTAACTTTGAAAACAAGGCTGTGAGGGATAGAAGTGCAGAGTGTTGCGTAGATTGCTCAGCTGACAATTTTTTAATTTATTTTTTTAAATCAGTAAACAAAAACTCTATAAAATAATTTTGAAAGTTGTGAGCTGGCAAAAATGACATGATCTGGGACCTTTATACAGTGCAGTCTATTGTAAAGACTGTAAGTTGTTCCTTCAAAGCATCGTTTTTATCTGCAATAAATTCAATATAGCATCTAACTTAACTATTACAGTATGTCTAACCAGTCGTTTATGCAATAAACCATAACACTAGCGTCAAATCAGCAACCAAAGGGAGCTTCAGCTAACACCGTGTCCTCTGACATCAACCAAAGGCCCGTAGTGGAAGATAGAAAGAGAGAGCCATTCACACACTGAGTCCC
This sequence comes from Cyprinus carpio, assembly GCF_018340385.1. Taxonomy (NCBI): domain Eukaryota; kingdom Metazoa; phylum Chordata; class Actinopteri; order Cypriniformes; family Cyprinidae; genus Cyprinus; species Cyprinus carpio. The sequence goes on along the minus strand of NC_056596.1, from coordinate 7,359,643 downwards.
ACTGAGCTGGGCTGTGTCCTTCATAAACACAGACGCAGCGTCAGGTCATTGAGACTCTGTTTGGCACCTTACATCCCGCCGTTAAGCCCACAGGCCTTGTTTTTAAACAGACAGCAAAGCCTACGGGCCTTTTCGCATGATTCGTGTCAATGTATCCCAATGCATTGAACTCTAGGGTGAAAAATGGCAAGCTAAAGTGTTGTTCCTTAGCAGACTTTGATAAATGAATTCACTTTCACAAACTATATGAAAACTTGCCACATCAGCATGGCTATATAAAACGAGTTTGGGGACTTCCACTGGAGAAGGTGCAGGTGTGGTTTTGAAACTGTACTGTACATGAGGGCATGGCCTTGCCCGAAAAGACTCAAAACCAGGCAAATTACAGTTCTGTAACTTACAGAACTGGGATACTACTAGTTGCTCTGAGTATTCATGAAGTTTAGGAATAAGCACTGAACAGGATGCCGTTTCACAATTGCCCGGAGGGTGGATTTTTAGAAATTGTAAACATAAGAGAAAAACCTGATTGGATTTCTGCCGAGAGAAGCTCTCTGTGTTCATGATGTGGAACCTTGGTTTGAGGGGAGCATTGTAAAATCTAATTAACAGCAGTTTTACATGATTTCAGTGCATATGTTGATAATTATTTAGGGTGAAGACAGGTTGTTTGCCCTGTGGGAGCAGCCTGAAACATAAGCTGTGTAAGATCTCTGGTTAACTTTACACTCTAAAAAAAGGTGGGTTATTTCAACCTAACTTTGGGTCAAACCAAAACAGCTGGGTTAGTCCATATTTGACCCAAAGTTGGGCTGAAACAACTCAGCATTTTTTAGAGTGTAGAATTTTGTTTAGATATATTTTTATTTAAATGAGGTAGAAAGAAGCAACAGCATTGAAGAAAAATTGTTCATCCAGATACAATTTTTTTTTTAATTATTCAAGGATGTAATCATTAATTATTGTCAAGTAATAAATAATTATTGTCACACAGTCATCATTAGGAAAGTACAAATCAATCAGTAATTATTTTCATCATATGCCATAATTTTCCTGCAAAAGTGTGTTTATGAAAATATGGAGTTACATTATAGCTGTTTAACTTCCAGTGCACGTTCTTTTCTTGAAGAAAAACTGTGAACAAAAAACTGTAAAGAAGACTTAATAGTTATTAAAAAATATATAAATATATGCAAACAACTGTTTAAAAATTTGGGGTCAGTAAGTTTTTTTTTTACATTTCTTTCTTTTTTTAATAAATTAATAATTCAGCAATCTTTTAGTCGGCAAGGATGCATTAAAGTGACAGTAAAGATATATATATAAAGTTACAAAATATTTTGATTTCAAATAAATGGTGTTCTTTTGAACTTTCTATTAATCAAAGAAAAAAAATCCATGAAGCAGAACATCTGTTTTCAACATTGATAATAATCAGAAATGGCTCTGGAGCAGAAAATCAGCATATTAGAATGATTTCTGAAGGATCATGTGACACTGAAGGCAGGAGTACTGATGCTGAAAATTCAGCTTTGCTATCAAAGGAATACATACATTCATTTGTTCTGTCTTTTTACCGGTAAAGCATCATTCACACATCACTTTCAAAATAAATTCTGTGATCTTACCGGCTGCGTCTCCCAATGTTGGGTTTGCAAACATGGAGGGGTAAACGCGGTCAGAGTTTTTGTGTCAAACATTCATATTCATGCAGCTGCTTCTAGCCCAAAGACATCGTATTAAGACGACTTCAAATCAAACTACTGAACTATCCACCTTTTTCCTAAATGCACAAGTCCGACTGGAATGATGCTTTACATTTCCGTTCTCTTGTGTTTCTAGTCAAATTAACATATTTTCCGAGCTGATAATATAACATTAAACCTATGATAACAGTTACAAAAAGCACATAGTTTCATCCCTTTACAGTGTTGCAATGACTAACTCACCTGTCACAGTTTAATGAGTAGGAAGATGATATGAAGTGACGCGAGGTTAGCTGCATTGAAAACAGACGAGGAAACATACGCAGCTCCTGATCGTAGAGTAAACATCTTACGTCAGAGCGTTCTGAAATAGTACGTGCTAATAAAGGTAATCTCAATCTGTTTCACACAAAGCACATTTCCAGTAATTTACTGGTAATGTTATGACATCTCATACTGGTAAATTACCGGTATTTTTGAAAAGTTCCTGTTCACACATGATCTCTTAATGGTAATTACCAGTAAAAAGTATGTGTGAAAAGGGCTAATGTTGGCAGGTCACACAAAAATATGAAGCGAAGTGACATACAGCCAAGTATGGTGACCCATACTCAGAATTCGTGATCTGCATTTAACCCATCCAAAGTGCACACACACACACCATGAACACACACCTGGAGCAGTGGGCAGCCATTTATGCTGCGGTGCCCGGGGAGCAGTTGGGGGTTCGGTGCCTTGCTCAAGGGCACCTCAGTTGTGGTATTGCTGGCCCGAGACTCGAACCCACAACCTTAAGGTTAGTAGTCAAACTCTCTAACCACTAGGCCACGACTTCCCATATGAATTACTATCCCAACCAGAGAGCTGTCTTCAAAAAGTGTCTACTCTGGTGTTAAACAGCAAGAAAAATCTGCAAATGAGTTTGGAATGACTTTAAAAAATGTTTATTTTTGGGTGAACTTCAATGAAAAAAAACAGGTGCAGACAGTCTAAAGAACAAAAGTAGCCATGCCAGGAAAACGAATGAGACAGAATAAGAATCCAAACAGAGCCAAAATGCAAAGTCAGTAAAAACACAGCACAAAAAATATAGGGATGAAGACAGTTCCATCGGTCAATACAACCCAGGTTTGATATTCTCCGCCCCCCGACTCTTCACTTATCGCACACCCAAACTTCCAAATCACACCCCAGGAACCCATGATGATGACTGACCCAGTTTTCCCTAGGCTGCTATTTTCAGGCGTTCCTTGGGGACAGATGGAGAGAGAGAGAGAGAGAGAGAGAGAGAGAGAAAGAAGACTGAAGTGGAAAACGGAGGTGTGGAAATCTCTGACAGGGATGTCCCATCTCCTAAGAGGTGTGATTCACTGAAACAATGCTACTAAAGGGGGGCGATGGGGCTCCATCTGTCAATACACAGAACTCGAGTCGCACATGCGAGAGAAGGCCAACTGTCTCCACAACCGCGAGTATCACATGACACCGAAAATATCAACAGCAGCTCACCAAAGCAACATACAGACCAGATGTCTTTCAGGCCCAACCAGCCATAATGACAATGAGCTTATGAGATCAAGTCGTTAGACTTATTAAACTTATTTGTAAATTACCTCAACTGACCTCATCCAATTAGATTGTTGCTCTCCAAGATCTTTTCATTCAAAAAATCTTATAATCTCATCTTCATGTCGTTCTGAACCTGTATGACGTTCTTTGATCTTTGTCTTGAAGCACTTTATTTTACAGTCCTGTTCCACATGTACATACTATGTTCTTGTTACAATAACTGGGTAATAACTAGGTACTAACCCTGAATCTACTCAACTGTAAGTCTCAAATGAATAAATGTAATGTTATCTTATATTACCCAGTAATTTCTTAGGTAAATACACTGTAAGTACATGTAAGTACAAGTACTGTAAGATAAAGTGCAACAAAAAAACAAAACTATATTCATTGTAATTAAATGGAAAACAGTGACTTGTGCAAAATTTGATGAATAAATGTGAATAAATAATGCTTAATTTTCATTTTTGAGTGAACTGTCACTTGAATATGAATTCAGATGCCAGGCAGCATGGCTTGAACCTTTGTAAACAGGGTTGGGGCTCTGATGAGGGGAAGAGTCTATGTAAAAAGGCCAGAAAAGAGCCATGGGCCCCTCAGTCAGTGAAATCCTAAAGGCTGCTGGGAAGACCAGCTGCTTGCTCTCACGGTGCGTGGCTTAATTAGACACTCTATTGGTCTTAATGAGCTCTGGCTCAAGTCAGGACATTAATGGGAGACTTGAGCATTTGGAACTTTGTCTGTATTTGTGGGTTAATTGCTACTGTTGTGTGTTTTAGTGGTCAGTGGGGACAGTTAATAGTCAAAAAGACACTTTAACTTGAATTTAGCCTTGATTACAATCAGACTACACTTTAAAAACTTAATTTCTTTCAGTGTGGAAGGTCTTGTATAATTATTTTATATCAAAGTTGTTTACTATATGTCCTTCATTTGCAGCACCAATCAACATCCGTAAAACAATCCAGGCTCGAGACTCAGACAGCATCTCGTTGTGTTGTCTGATGCTCCGCACCCGTTAAAGTGTCCCCTGGCTCTTGTCCTTCGAGCTGATGCATTCCTCAAGCAAAGCCGAGTGCTCCGTCTGATATCCATGCATTTTTGATGATACCTCCGCATATAGTTCTTGCTCTGTTCCCCACAGCCCAAGATGAAGAACTCAAAAAACTTAGACAGACGCTCATGCCAGACTCCTGCTAAACAAATTTCCCAAGACTCACCGACAGTGTTGCACTGTACAAAATACCCTTTTTTTCTTCAAAATTGAAAACATGGGACCTTATTCAGTGTATAAAGTCAAAGAAAAGCATGCAAATGTAAACATTTACGAAAGCAATTAAAAAAAGGCAATGCTAATAAAATGTTTGTGCTATTTTTAAATATATAAACCAGATTGCTATATACAATGATAAAAATTTGCTATCAGTGATAAATAGTCTACAGTATAGTCACACTGTCACGTTTAATTTAGCTAGAGATAAGAAAAATATAGGAATAAAATTTTAAAATAAATAAAAAGTTTGAAACAAAAAAAATCGAACAGAATAAAACTATCAATATTATTAATATATATTATTTTTGCTGTAATTCTGTGTAATTTTGTATACTTATATTAAAAAAAAAAAAAAAAAAAAAAAATTTGCACCTTTGTTTTCATTTGCGATAATAACCCTAGTCAACACTCAATCAAAGTATTGATCTGTGTCTCTTCACAGGGTGGCTTGAAAAGATCAGTGTTTCCTAAACAGTCTTCAAACAAATGGGTTGATTACAATGAGGCCACTTACAGACAGTAGCGATGCTTAATCAATCAGTGGCAGCATGAGTCTGTGAAAGACTCAATGATTACATCACAGAACTGCATTAGGAAGGACTCGAAGCACGACTGACAAACAGTTTGAGACGTCTTAATAAATCCACAGAGTGAACTGCGCCTCCAGTTTGCTTTCTAGACAGCTTGAACATTAAGAATACACTGATATATAGGAATATATCATGATGTTTCAAACAAAGCTATGAAATGAACCATAGCCACTTGTAAAGACAAACAGGCCTGTGTACGAGCAGGAAACACTGCATGACTCAGCAGAAAACCACATACAAAAACAGGTCAAACCTTTAAAATGTGTTAAGCGCCTCAGGACTAGAAACCCCACCTGGCCAGAAAATGATGACTTCCTGTGACCATTCATTTGTCATAACACACTACAGCTTAGCGCCGTACACACATCCATCAATGCAAGCAGAACCTAAAAGCTAGGTTCCAGTCACCAGTTTCTTTCCTTACAAAATATTGATCTGTAAAATATATACTAACTACTCTGGGGACAAAGTGAACCATCTCTAACGCTGAAGTCAGAGAGCTTGGTGTTTAATGTCTAATTGCCATTAAAATTCCCGCCTTCCAGTTAATGCTTGACGAGCAGTGCTAATTTCTCCCAGTCTGACCTTCATTCGGGTTTCTAAAAGGACGACACAGCTGACGCACATCTGCACCGATACAATCGCAGTACTTCATTGTCTGCTCTTCTTAGGTGAGGTTTTTGTATATTGTCCATCATACAATGACTCTGACAGCAAACAGAAAGAATAGAGGCCATTTAAACAGATACAGGTCTGTGACAGAGAATATCCAGCAACAATTTATTTTTTTCCAACCAAAGAATATATATCCATCGATTCAAACAGTGTTCAGTAAGCAATGGATCATATTATAAAGAAACAAATAAGTAGACAGACAATAGAATCTATATTCAGATATATTTTTTTTATGATATAATGTTTAAAGTGGGATTTACAAGCCTAAAACGTTATCATAATTCCTTTTTTATAGATTCAATATGTGTGATATTATGTTCAGCGGCCATATAGTATATCATATTATAAAACAGAGATATACATAATATGCATACAAAAATAGATAATACGTGTTAGAATATACATTAAATAAATTAGGAATATACATACATCTGCATATATCAACAATATATTATATAATAATGGACAAACATAGGCCTATATGTATTATGAAATATATAGAAGGCTCTCTCTCTCTCTCTCTCTCTCTCTCTCTCTCTCTCTATATATATATATATATGCACTTTTAAATATGTTAAAGCACATAAAATACACATTTTTCTCATCAACTACATATCAAAATATGCATGTACAAAATATTTTGTAAAAATGTACTCAAAAAATGTTTGAAAACTGAGCTACATGAGGAATATTGTTAATTCATGCACAGTTAATTAATTTTGCAAGTATGAGAAAACAGGTATTCGTAGATATAAATACATTTGGAAGCCTTCATATAACAATATATCATATCATAAATTAATGAGCATGATGTATAGGCCTGTATGTATTAAAGACCTGAAATATGAGATATGAATAAATAAATAAAGTATTTTTTATTAGAAATATAATTTTTCTCTACACACATGATTACATGATTCAACACTTAATTTTACACTACATTTGGTAAAAAAAAAAAAAAAAAAAAAATCATTCAAAAATATTTGAAAACTTTTTGTTCTGAAGTTCTCACCAAATGGGTTAATTATTCAAATAAAATCCATGAAGAATATTGTTAATTTATGCAGAATTAATCGATTCTCCAATTATGAGAAAAACACAAGGGATTTTGTAATTGGCTGGTTGGTTTACATATCACTTTCATCAATGGTATACTTGTATTATTAGTTCAACACTCTGAAAGGAAAGAGCAGAGGGAAAAGGGGAGGAGTACTAGAGAAGAGTGAGACAAGGACGTAAACATGGTGACACAGCACTGTCGAAGGAGGGAAGAGAGCGAGCGAGTGAGCGAGCGAGCGAGAAGACAGCATGACAGCTTCTTTTAAAGTAGTGCCCATCAGGACAGTATTACTGCATCTGTATGCTGCCTCACAACAAGCAGCTTTGCCGTTTGAAGCCTCGGATTCGAGAGCAGATGAGTCAAGGGCATTCCCTGTCATTAGTTGTGAAGGCGTTGTGTATTAGCTTATTCAGTGTGGTATTAGTATTAGCTTATTCAAAAAGTGTGTTTGTGTGTGTGTGCAAGTGCCTCCATATCTTTTTGTAGGTTACACAAAATATCAATTTTAAGTGTTTATGCTTCACAGTCCCAGAGGAAATTTTAACTGCTCAACGGCTGCTGTTTCATAGCTCAGGAGCGTTTCATTTATGTCAGCTCCACCTCAGATGTTTCTCCTAAAATATTTAACAAAAAATTAATTATAATTCATTAAATAAAACAGGACAGAGCTATAAAATAATTGTGAATACCACAGATCTGATCATTTGGTCCAGGAGGAATGTGACCAGAAATATTTGAAATCTGAAATATTGATTATGATTGGTGTCTTAGCAAATCTGAGCACAGTTTGAGATGTTGTAGAAATTTGAAACTCTAGAAAATACACATGTGAGATTAGTAGGGATACAGTTATATTTAAATTATGGCTGCTACTGATAAGATGATAAAAAAAAAAAATCTAAATAAATAACCATACTACCATTAAAAAGTTTGGGGTCAGTTAAAAAACAAAAAAACAAAAAAAAAAAAAAAACAAATACTTTTATTCAGCAAGGATGCATTCAATTGAACAAAAGTGACAGTAAAGCCATTTATACTGTTACCAAATATTTCTGTTTCAAATACATGCTATTTTTTTTTTTACTTTTATTAAACAATCCTGAAAACAATGTATCATGGTTTCCACAAAAATATTAAGCAGCACACGTGTTTTCAACATTGATAATAATAAATGTTTCTTGAGCACTAAATAAGCATATAAGAATGATTTCTAAATGATCATATGACACTGAAGACTGGAGTAATGGCTGAAAACAATTAGCGTTGAAATAGAAAGCAAATATTTTAAATTGGAACTATATTTCACAATATCACATGTTTTTACTATATTTTTTGATCAAATACATGCAGCCTTGGTGAACATAAGAGAACATAAAAACCTTGATTACAATCGGACTACACCTTAAAAAACCTTTTGAATGTAGTGTAAAGAAATACCAAAATCTAAAACCAAAGAGATTTGCTAAAAGTTACATTTATTAGTGTTCTTAAAATATCAAAGTTTTTAAAGATTAACTTTAAAGCTGCAGTCCATAACTTTTTTGGTTAAAAATGATCTGAAATCAATATTTGAGCAAAGTACATAACCAGCCAGTGTTCAAAACTATCGCCTTACTTTAGCACGATTCACATTGGTAAGATTATAATAATGTTTCTAATTTGAGTGGTATGGGTAGGTTTTTGAGGGAAATTCGAGCATGCTGCTGCGTCATTACGTCATGTCTGTAAACATAAAGAAGCTGTCCCGGCTACAAGGCTATCGCAGGTGAGGATCCTGTAGGTGGTGGATCGTTTATAGCCTTTTCTCATAGCAGCTAGATTAATTCATTTTTTCATTTTGATGGCGGATTGTAATCCAGAAAGGTTTATGTGTTTATGAAACACATGTGAATGAAATTAAATCATATTCCAGTTTCAAATGTGCTTCTGATAACAGATAGCCTGGGAGTACACAAGATCTGTATTTTAAAGACAAACTTAAAGACAAGACGATAATATCCGATGAAAATTCTTATTTGGGTCATATATTCCAAGATGTAGCATACTGGCCTCACATTGCTTCCAAATGCAATTTTTAACTACCACATTACTATTTACTATCATTCTGGTAGCACGTGAAGGCAGCATTAGTGAAAACAGGCAGAGACAATGGTAGCTTTAGCCTTACAGAGAGCCAAGAAGCTCTTTTGGCATCCATTTATGCTGCAGCACCCGGGGAGCAGTTGGGGGTTTGGTGCCTTGCTCAAGGGCACCTCAGTCGTGGTATTGCCGGCCCGAGACTCGAACCCACAACCTTAGGGTTAGGAGTCAAACTTTCTAACCATTAGGCCACGACTTCCCCACAGATGTTTGTTGGTGCATCCCAACACACGACACTTTTAATGGTTCTTTGGTGCTGACATGCTAATAGGGCAGAGAGCGTCACAAATGGGCGGGACTTTCCCGGAGTATGACTGAGAAATCTGGAACTGAAAGTGTGGAGAGACTGTTTATGATTTATTGGGATTATAAAACAATGAGTGGGTGTATTTTTACCATTATAGGCTGGTTGTTTTCATACAGAGCAGCCACACAACTGTGTTCAAACACATTATAAAAGTGATTTTTCCATTCTATGGCACCTTTAAAAGACACAGATGCATTTAAATGCGAAGCACAGAGATATAGCGCATAAAAGAAACCGAAAGCAGTAAAAAAACAAACAAATCAATATTGCATGTTTGTTTTTACCACTTATCAGCTCTCAAAGAACACTGTCTGCAAGGAGGCTTATTGTGTCTTGACACCAGCGGCGGTGGAGGGCCATCTGAATCACAGCCTCTGACGCTCCTGAATGGAACGGCCTGGATGCCCATACATGGGTGCAGCCGTGTTCACATGACATGAGAACGAACTCTCCTCAACTAGTTTCAACTTATTACCTTCAGTGGGTAAAGAACAGCTGTTTCCATGGCAACAGCAGAATGAGAGGGAGGTAATGACATGGAGAGGGAAAGGAGTGTCTTTGAGTGTGTTTATATATCTGTGTGTGGTTATAGATGCAGACATACTGTTTTCCTCTGTAAACTTCCTGATTACAGGATGCTGTTTTGGCCCTTGAGAGAAAAGACGGGGTATATTTTTCTCGTCAATAGCATGCAGACAGTCACGTAACACTGTGTAAGGTCTCAAAAGACAAGGAAGTGAGCACACAATGGCAAAAAACCATTGTAAACTACATCGCAGAAGTCCCTGGGGCGACACAAGCCACCCTTGTGCTTAACCCAGGTTTATGTTTAGCTGGTCTCCACTGTATAATGGCAAGGTCTGGTCACCGCTCCATGGAAACTGTTGTCATGGCCTCCTCTGGGCGCTACTAATTGGCCAGTCGTTTGCACTAGCAGCTCTTCCTTCATTGAAGGAGCTCTGGCAGCTGTCATTCACAGGAGCCGCTACATGCAGGAAGTGTGAGTGACGGGGCGGGGGAAATGTCTGTCTCTTTCTCGCTCTCTCTCTCCCTCCCTCTGGGTCTCAGTGAAATGAGTGTCTGAGTGTTGTGGGGGTGGCAGGCTTGTTGAGGCCGCATGTAAGACTGCAGCCTGAAAACAGCGGTGACAAACGACAGGGTTGTCACAGCAACAGCCGACCTCCTTCAACTCTGCGGTGTGTGTAGCTGCGTTCCGATTCACAGGGGCACTACTCAGTGTACATTGCTCCCTATATGTACTGAGAAGGGGATATGTGTAGAAGTTCAAAGGCAACATCGTCAAACTTGAGTTCAACAAAATAGGGGTAAAGTATGATGACAGATGTATATACTCCCCAATATGTTTTATGTATGAATACTGACAATTAATATTGAATGAATATATGAATATTTCCCATAATTTTTTATTATATGTTCTTTTATATTATATCAAAATATATAATACTTACAACAATACCCATAAATACCCAAAACCCCTAAATTTAGACCCTCAAATTTATTCTCATAAATATTTGAAATAATAGTTTATTTACATTAACATATTCAATATATTTCTCTATGTAAAATTAAATATATCAAATTAACTATTAATTTTTTATTTAATAATGTTTTTTAAAATTACATTTAATTAAATTAATAGTTTATTTACATTAAGACATTCAGTATATTTATATATGGTACACAAATTATTTACTCCAAACCCCTCATTTCAGCTGGACCCTCAACTTTTTTTACTTAAGATGGAGATTGCCGAAAATCCTGTGAAATGCTCTTCAGATGACACCACTGGGTGAGTGGAACACAACCTATATATTTGTGCATACGTGCGTGTCTGATTTTGTTTTTGAGACTTGCTTTTGTGTCAGTAAGATGCAGTGCAAGTGTATGTGCATCTGTGTCTTTGCATAAATGTATTACATTCTGAGCTAATAGAGAGAGAGAGAGAGACCAGTGAGGCAAAGAAACAGCAGAAACAATTTGAGAGAGTGACCTATATTTCTTGAATCCTGCTGCCAGACAGATCAGCACAGATGTTCCACAATTCCAACATTCCTAAAAGACTTGCCACCAAAACCAGCACCGTAACACACTTTTTCGGTTGCAATTAATGCAAAATGTTGACTTAAAATGTCATATTAAAGACTTCCGTTGTGATATGAGGGCTGCTTTAAAAGCAGAAAACATGCAGCAGTAAAGGCCAGTGAATGATTACTCAGATTTCTAAAGGGTGAGCAATAATGATTAAACAGAGCACTTTTAGCAGAGCGATTACTGTTGCTTTTAATCTGCTTGCATGCAGCAAACAGGTGAGTGAAAGCCTCAATGAGTTGACCAGCCTTCAACACAGATGCTATATCTCTAACATGAATGAACCAGCTTTGAAATAAGCAAACTAGTTACATTATGTAAAGACTGACATGACAGAAGAGAATGTAATTCATTATTTCGACAAAAAGATTATCAAGAAATAGCACTTTCTAATTGGAAATTAAACACAGTTACTAACTCAATGAGCCTACAATTATTTTGAACAACTTCCTCTCAATAAACAACTATCAATGAGCCAACTTTAAATCACCAGCATGCTTACTCTTAAAATAAAGACAATTATTGATGATTAGTGGTGCTTGCTAAGAAAAACATAACAACTACTATTGCTCATACTTAATTTCCAGCCCATACTTCATCCCACATGTTTGTGCTACAAGCATGAATGACATCTCAAGTTGTGCGACTTGTTGAGGAGAGGTGTGCTACTTTTCTAAGCAATCATATTCTCCTGATAGGCAATAAAAATGGCATATTATAAGATCAGAACATCAAAAAACTTGAGGACATAAGAACATTCCTACACCCCAGCCACTCAGAATACACCAGCAACCAATAAGCATCCTAGCAACGCCCTAGCAACCACCCAGAACACATTAGCAACCATTTAGAACATCCTAGCAACGCCCTATATAAACATATTTTCCTATATATTAACAATCAATATATTAAATAACTTATTGCATATCAAAAATATAATGAATATATTGTGTTAATATATTCCAATATATTTAACAATACATAAGGAATTGCCACTTTTCATATACTGAAAAATATGAGACAAAATATTCACTTATATCTCAAAATATTATGTAATTTTTTATATTCAGAAACCATTCAGAAAAATCATAGACAACTACTACAGTGTGGCAGTAAGTTTTGCAGAGTTAGCACAATTTTCTTTTTTCAGGTACATATTGTTTTCAGGTACAGCGTCTTCTCAACATGATGTTAACCACACTGAAATTTTACTATGTTTGTGGCCAGGCAAGTTGGCAACGTAGAATGTGGGTGGACATTATGCAAATGTGTTACTCCATGACGTAGAGCCGTAACAGAATAAGATTCGAATTCCTGACGACTCATTTAGGCGACTAAGAACTGACTCTTTTTTTTTTTTTGATAGACAATAACTTTATTTATTGTGCACTGTCGGCTTCACAACTTTGCAGTTGGTTAATGTTCACATACAGCTACATGACACATGAAAGGTAATATTCATAAAGGCATAATGGGGCACTTTAATGATCTTATTGTGAACAATTAATACATTCAAATTTTTTTGACTTCATACTTTTTAATCAAAACCCATTAACTGGATCTTCCAGTGAAATGACAGTCATCTCTCTGGTAACAAATGCTGGACTGCTGTAATTATTCATTGTGCATAAATATCACCCCTTTCTTATGATTGACTACATGCCTGAATTCAGATCTGATCCAATTAACAACCAGTGGACTGAACCAAGTCCATTCCCTACATATTCGTTCATTTTTTAGTAATCCATTCACTCGGATGTACATAACAATTTGGAAGAATCGCATGAAATTAACATTTTATGAATAGAAAGAAAGAAAGAAAGAAAGAAAGACTCTACCTCACCAAATATGTTCAATGGTAATACAGTTACTGTAAATAACATGGATGAAGTTTGACACAGGAGATAAATGAATAAAGCAGGTAGGCTTAAAGTTCTCTACAATGTGTCGCAAGTAGGCCAGCCACTCATGTAAACACAACTTCTGTTTGCCAAGTGAGAATAAACAGAATTTACTTGTAAGACACTGATTGAATCCAGCCTCATCACGCCTTGTGGAGCCTGTAGGGGGTTGAGCTTTACAGTTATTATAAACTTACTGCTTACATATCAAATCTATACAGTTATGGTTTCTATTGAAAAGTCTAACAACAAAACTCTAAACCATAAATATGCAGTCGTTAATTAAAGGTGAGGTTTCTGTGGCACTTGCTGAATCCAACTGTAAAAAAGAAAGTGTTAAACAGGTTTCCTGAACACTCCCTCCATCTGCCATTGGCCAGCGAAACAGATAGTCCCACCGTGAACTCACACCGTTGGTTGATGTTTCTGTTGCTAAAAAGGATGCCCAAACCAACACACTACTGTCTTAAAGGACTGCTATAGAATAAACATGCAGCTTTCAAGTATACTGGTTGTGAAGGACCATTTTATTACAAAATAGAGTATAAAAAAGAATGAATGTTTTTTTTTAACAAATCTGTTACAGTTACAGTACAGTTGTACTTACAGTATGACTTATTTTCTTCTGTGGAACACAAAAGAAGATATTTTGAAGAATGACTTTGTTTTTGACACTGTATGGGCAGAAAACCCCAATCATTTTCAAAAGATCTGCTTTTGTCTTCCACAGATGAAAGAAAATCATACAGGTTTGGAACTGCATGAGAGTGAATAAAAGATTACTATCTCTTTAAAATACATTTACTCTGCAATTTCAACGTATTCACATTTATGCAGGTTTAAATTATAGATAAACTGGGCTGATATGAGTGGGTATGTTTAATTCAGCGTTTCAGATGAGTCTTTCCCATTTCATTAAGTGTTTGACATGAGAATATACCTATTTACCAAGTCTTACTTTCAAACACAGGAGAACAGGCAGTACTTTTCCTAGAACAGTTTCCCCTCATTATCCCTGAGCCCCACCCTTCATAAAGGCACCTGACCTCGCTTGTGTTCACTGTGACATTCATTAACTCACAGTAGCAACCTGGCAACCTGTGGGTGATCACTGTTTAGAAGCCAAATCACACACCATGACATTCAAGGCTGAACGCCTCACCTGTTAACATGAGCTATGTTCCCTGAAAATGGGGGAAACCTCATTTGATGTCAGTGAAATAACCTTTAAGGGAAAACGGAGTTGAATTTTTTACATCTGGCAGGTTTCCTCTGGAGGCCGCATTTGGGGCTTGCTTAACGAGCACTGAGGGACTGAGGCTGGAAGGCATCAGAGAGCTGCGGCTCAGGCCTTGACAAGCCCAGAAGTGGTATTTCAGTCGAGAACGAATTGTTCTTGTTCACTTTCAAGTGCTGACTCATATTTCTGTCTCTTCCTTTAGATGCAAGTGACTGTCCTAAAGGACTGATATAGCATGAATATGTAGCTTTCGAGTAGTGGGTGTGAAGAGCATTTTACTAGTTAAACTACTACTTTACGAATCACTGAACAAGTCTGAACAAGACTCAGAGCAACAAAGAATGAGACATTTCATTGAGAACAAACTCAATGAGTCGCGAAAGATAGACTGGGCATCTATGTTTATTTATGCTGACCAACTGACTATTGGTCACTTAGTTTGTCAAGTGAGTTAATCGTGATCTCAATGAGAAGAAAAAGGTGCAGACTATCTATGAATATATTGACTTGTAACCAACTGTGGTTAAAATAATGTACTGTACTGAAACTCAATGTACTTTGTTTATAATTGTTATGTTTTGAAGCTGACAAAGAGTGAGGCAAAAATATTTTTTTTTTTTTTTTACGAATCGGACTCTCGCACACACACATACACACACACAAACACACACACAAACCTTGATGATCGCAACCTACTGACATCGCTTAACAGTACCTAAACAAACCAAATCTTTTGAGTGAAGTGATTCAAAAGATTCGAGTCATTGTCATTAATCAAAATCCCTACCACAGTCGCAGAGATATATTGTGGTTCGAGCTAAGCGGATGATACCCACTGAGTCCCCCTCCCTTTGTAATCACCGGCTAATTGTCCCAGTAAGATCTGGCAACCTGGCTTATTAACGGCGATTCGCGCCAGTAGAGTCCAGTCGTTGGTCAGACAGGTCTCGTGCGCATTCCCCCTCCCACCGGGGCGAAAACTGGAGCAGCAGCGTGCCCTCAAGAGATATTCCGTACTACATGTGGTGGCATCGATATAGGTTTGTGCCACTGCGCCCTGTTTATGCTTAAGTTATCACTTACCGCTATGAGCGCTAAACCATCGGGGAGCAATGTGCAGGGGCAACGTGTCTGCCAACGACGCCCGGGGTCCCAGGTAAAGCATACCGTCCGTGTGGTGCCCCCCGCCCGTTTCTTGGTATCCATTCCCGCTATGAGCGGGATCCGAGCCAGACCCCCCTCCAGCTCTGTCCGAGTCTGTTCCTCTGGGGGTGTAAAACCCGAAGGGCACCGTGGCGCTGTGATCTATGCCCATCCCCGCCACGGAGCTCACCGAGCGGCTGCGCAGTCCCATCGTGCCACCTGGCCGGTAGTGCCCAAAGTGGGCCGAGGGTGGCACCGCGCTGTCATCTGTCGAGACACCGGGAAAAGCTCCCCGGGGCCGCCCCGCCGTACTCTGTTTGCCCCCCATCCAAAAGTATCCGCTAAATATGGGTGGGGGTGTCGCGGAAAGGGTGTCACGGATCTCCCTGCGGCGCTTCTCGAGCCTCCTTCCAACAAGCGACCAAAACAAGCGCTAAAATCCGCGGTTGTCAAGTCTGACTAACACAGCTGTGTCTCGCAGACGCAACAGCCCATTTTCCTGGTCGAATCATGGACTTAAAGTCTTAATAATCACCTTAGGGAACAAGGGGGTGATAATAAAGGCGTTCGCGCTAGCAAAAACGCAACACGTTCTCCGCTTATAAGCAACTGACAGGACAGCCCAAAATCACCACGCGCAACAACACATCCGCAGTTCTCTGAATGCAGAAAGCTCTCTCTTATTCAGAGAGGAGTGACTCAAAATACACCAGCCATGATACCCGTACAGTGCACACGTCCAGGTCCGCTCGTCCTTCCTCTGTCTGCCTGGAGATTCGGGTCAGCGTGTGCCGCTCCCCTGCACGCGCAGATCCGTCCGTGCGCTGCTGCTGCTGCTGCTGCCGGGAGACAATAGAGGCGGTTACTGCGCATACGCGGATTAACAGCGGCGAGATGTGCTGAAAACGCGAGCACGGATTTACAATATCTAGCCCAAACAATCAATTATTAAGAAGTTTCCTGTCTTTTTTTACGCAGACAGCGTCTCGCCTCCAACAGCCGCTTGGTGATCTGAATATGGTGTTAAAGGAGGACAGAGATGTGACCCAGTAACGTTGCCGTAACGAAGTTAACACAGAGGCGGCACTCAGACATGATTTAATTTAGGTACTCCTCATGTTTTCATCTGCAACACTTCAGTCTGAGGCCTAATAAATGCTTCAGTTGCTATCTAGAGGAAAGTGATAGATTTTCATCTCCATAATGGGGCCAAAGAATGAGAGTGTATGTCAGCAGTCATGAAATCTCGGGGCATTAACTGACAGAAGGAAAACCATAATTTATTTTAAAGATCACAAACTGATATGTGCAAAATGTTCTGTCATTTTCCAGTTTCAAAGTACTTTATTGGCATGATTGTTGACAAATCATTAAATGCACACACACACACACACACACACACACACACACACACACACACACACACACACACACACACACACACACACACACACACACACACACATCATAATTAACAGGAAAAAGTAAAGTAGTACAAAAGTTAAAAACAATATATATATATATATATATATATATATATATATATATATATATATATATATATATATATATATATATTATAAATTATATAATATTATTATAATCATATATATATTGTCCACAGTGTGACATTGCTCAGTGCCCTGAACACATTATAGACACACACACACACACACACACACACACACACATATATATATATATATATATATATATATATAACAAATATAAGCCATGCTGATAGATTGCAATATACAATCAAATAATATGCAATACAGTCAAATAAACTTTCAGTAAGACAAAGCATCTATGCTGTATTATACTCATCACTTGCAGTAAATCAATATATCATGCTTATTAATATTTCTGCATTCATAAATTATGTATGGACCACATCACTAATATCATAGTGTGCATTGCATAAATCTTTTAAGTAGACATGATCTTGTAAACAGGACCATAACAACCACAGACACTGATGTAAATGATTACATTTGGTTCCCCTGGGGCTATTTAAAATTAGCATAAAATATATGATTATTATATTATTTCCTACTGCCTGCCTATCTCACAATACAAAAACATTTTAGTTAAAGTAGTCTATAAAGTGTTCAGGGCACTGAGCAATGTCACACTGTGGATTTTGAGTAGCTTATATAATGTGCACAATAAATAAAACCATAATTTATGTCCTTAGAAAGATGAAATAAAACAGAGTACTGAGTCTGTTCTGTAAATTTGGCTGTTACCTTTAGACCTGCTATTCTGTCTTTTCTCTTTAAAAGAAAACAGTGACCTGGTATTGCCTTATGGTGAACTTATTTTTCACATATTTGTGCTGTAAATCAAAGTGGATTTGAGTATATAATGTCATTTATTTGAAGATGAAGAGCACAAAAGCATGTGTCAGTCCAGATAGATTTAATACATTAACCAGGACCTTTAAAGAACAGGGACACTCTAATTAAGAATAGAACTGACTTGCAGTTACGAAACAAAATCTTAAAGTTTCATTAAGTGTTCACTTAAATTGTGTTGTAAACAACTTTTGAATTTACAACATACTAATAAGATGTTAATATTATAATTCTCTTTAATGGCAGGCCACTGGTAAACTATTGTTATGTTTAGATAAGAGTATTCATGGAATGATATTTAGTTCTAACTGACAGACAGTGGTAATCACTGCAATTACAGACTGTTTCGTGGGTAAATTAAAGCTATAGCGACATCTGACGGCCAAAGCGATAAATTCACATGATAGATTTATCAATCAGTATGAATACGTTTTATCCACACAAACATAATGCACAAAGTATTATAAATTTTTGCTCCTTATTTTTAAATTGTTTTATTTTTTCTAAAAAGAGCGTTGCTGATTAAATTTTTTTAACATGTAATAAAATAAGTAAAGCAGCCAACCAAACTAGATTTTTTTTTTTTTACTGACCTGGTATTTTCTCTTTAGCATATTTTTAAAGTATAAGTGTTCTGTAAATAACAGAGGATTTGAGATGCTCTCTGTCTTCATCACTCTGTTATCGACCGCTCGCGCCTGTTCGATGCTCCCTGTGCTCGATGCTCTGTTACTTCTTCTCATTTGAAGTTGCGCGCCAAATGCTGCTATCACAGTGCTTTTGTTTTGACATGTTCGTCTTTATTTTACTGTCTCTTTATTTGTGTTTGCTCATTTAGAGATCACGTATCTTAAACAATAAAAATGGACTTGCAATCCTACATGCCCGTTCCTCCGGGTATCAGAATGGAGGAGAATTTCTTCTCTCTGGATGATATTTTGCTCTCTCACGAGCGACTGCCGTGCAGGACTGAAAGCGCGTTCCCGCGACTCGGGTTCCTCGAGAAATCCAGCGAGACCCGCGACATACCAGAGGTACTCGTCTCGAATACATTTATATCTTTAATGTTTTTTTTAAAACAAACATAAGAAGGGCATTCAATCACATTTCGAACACTTTTGTGAACAATAGGTTGAAACTAAGTTTGTTGTATAAAGGTAACATTAAAACTGCTATTCAAATGTTATTGTTTTAGATCTTGTTCCAGATCCGGAGTCCTAATCTATGAAAACCATTAAAAAATTCTGACGTTTAAAATATATATATATATTTTTACAATTGTTTTTATACATTTTTCAAAAAATGTTCTTAATTGTAGCATAATTTTCCAGACGATCAACAATTTTTTTTATCACCAAGGTTTTATTATTCTGAGTGAGACAGCAGTTTAAGTGAAGAGCATGAAAGATAAATATCTCTTCTGTGCATTTATTTTAATAGTGCGTCTAAATTTATCAAATTGCGAAAATATATTAACTATGAAGTTAGCCTTAACAAGACAAAAGTTGTTTCATTACACAAATGTTAACTTCCATGACTGTTACAAATGCAAGTGGCACTGATAAATATTCATGATAGAAATTATGTTGTTGACACTAATATCGGCACTTGCAAAAAGTCGGTTAATTTGGTTTGATGTTGGACTGTGTTGCATGAATAGACAGTTCTTTGCATACTCATTAAATATAAGTCCCTGACCAATACATATTTGTAAGGTGGTTTAATGTCAAGTTCATATGAGAAAGAGGTTCTGTCCTTTCACACATATGTTGTGTACATGATTGGTTTATACACTTGTGTTTTTTATGGAGATGCCACTCTGGCTTGCCAAGGGCCTGTATGAAAGGAAGAGGCGAGTGCTGTCTGTGGAGCTGCCAAAGGTGTATCGTGAGGAATGGAGAACAGTGTTCGGGGCGGATCCCATTGTTGTAGACTTGCACAAAATGGGGCCGTATTACTATGGTTTAGGCTCCCAGATGCTACATTTTGACAGCCCAGAAAACCCAGAGATTGCTAATACCATCCTCCAGGTGAGCATGTCTATATAGGTAGTCATCCAACTCACAATAATGGCTGTAAAAAGCATGCAAATTCAAGCTAAATGATGACCATACAAGATATGAGTTTCATTTACCTTAAGCTGTTAGTAATGGGTGGTTAGAAGAAAGCTTGGCCTTGAGGTCCACATGCTGAAATCCTGTCTGTTTATGTCCTGTAATCCATCTGTTATTTCTTAGCTCAACCAGTAGAGGGAGCAGTGCGTTTAAAGTCATTACTAGTACTGACCAGTTGCTGGGCAGGCTGATATGTCATGTTGAACAGGACGTACAGTTCTGTAGTGTTAAATCAGTGAACACCGTTAAAGCTCCATGTTAAGTTTGGGGAAAATGAAGGACTTTGAATGTCTGCTGCATAGTTATTATGGCTGGTACTGTATATTGATTATTACAATATAACAAGCAGCTTTGAACTTTGTGCGAGAACATACATTCTTCTGTCTATAGAACTGCAAATACAAAAAAGTTTTAGTCGTGAAATTGATTCAAATTTATAAGTTATATTCTGCAGCTAAACAGACTTGAATGTTTGTTATAACTGATAAAAACTAGCTTGCTACTGTCCCTGCATCCTATATACATATATACACATGCTTCAATACATTTTATATACTGTCCCCATCTCTCTTATCAGACCTTCATTGGTCGTTTCCGTCGGACCATGGACTCGTCCCAGAACGCCTACAATGAAGACACATCAGCGCTGGTGGAGCGCTTAGACTGCTTAGAGAGGAGCTTGTTTAGAGCAGGGCAGAGTGGACTAAACGGTTTCCAGCTGTGGGAAAAGGGCCGGTCTTCTCACCTCACAGCCTCTAGTCTAGTTATCAACTACAGAAAAAGGAAAATTGCAGACCTGCAGGCCTGAAAGACTAAAAGATTACAAAGAAGGACTAAGAAGAGTTTCTTGTGAGTGTGTGAGAAAGTGGGTCACATGTATGATGTTTGTGTCATTGAGAGACTTGTGTAAGTTGCCTATGTACTTTTTACTGTAATATTTTTGTGTATATAAACAATATTTTAATTTTGTATGGTCAAAAATCAATTTGTTCTGTTGTTTTCACTCTTCGTTTCTTCCTTGAAAGTTCATAAAGGTCATTAGTTCTTTTTATCTTTACAAATATGTATTTTTTTCCCAGAGATGCTTTTATGAAGCAGTTTCTGATTCTTCCATTTATGGTTAAACATGTTTCATTTGTTGTTGTTTTTTCAAAGCCTGTGGAGTTATGAATTTGCTCATCATGGAAGTCAATAACTAAAACATATTAACAAAGATTATTTCTGGGGTTCAGACTGGAACGTTTTAGAATGTCCCACTGTTTTTAGTGATTTAAATATTGCGGTGGGTGATTTATATGGATTGCTAATGGCCAGAACTTGCATTTTGTTCACATATCTTTGTTTTATTCTTTTGAGAGATGGATTGGAACAGATAGAAAATCGACAGGCTTGTACTGCAGTTCTATGGATATTTTGCCTGCCAGGTCTTCGAATCAGTCATGTGACTGAAAACTATCAATGGAAGTGAATGGGTGATATTCAATAGTCAAATAGAAGTCCAATAAACTGCGTCCATCCATCATAAAAAGTATCCCACACAGCTCCGTTGGGTTAATGAAGGCCTCCTGAAGTGAACTGATGTGTTTTTGTATGAAAAATATCCATATTTAAAACTTTATAAACAGTAATCTAGCTTCCAATAACTGGTATGTGCGTACATGAGAGAGTGGCGTTCCAGCAGATGACGTAGACACAGCGTAAGCTCCAGGGAGAATACCAAGTTTTGTTTACAGGAGCAAAGAAAGCAAAGTTTCCTTTTTTTAGCAAAGGAAAACCAGTCTCCTCTTGGCTTATACCAAAATCCTCCAACATTTTTCTTTACAAATCCTAGTTTTGTACTTCTAATTCATGACCGGTGTTTTGATCTCTCCTCTTCCGCGTTCATCCAACAGTTGGTGGAAGCTAGAGATTACCATTTATAAAGTTTTAAATATGGATATTTTTCTTACAAAAATGCATCGATTCGCTTCAGGAGGCCTTTATTAACCCCCAAGTTGTGTGGAGCACTTTTTATTTTATGATGGATTGTCATAGTTTTTTGTACTTACGCTGGACTATTGAAAAATAACACCCATTCACTGCCATTATAAACCTTGGAAGAGCCAGGACATTTTTTAATATAACTCTGACTGTACTCGTCTGAAAGAAAAAAGTCATATACACCTAAGATGGCTTGAGAGTGAGTAAATCATGGGGTAATTTTCATTTAAAACTGCTGGTTTCTGATAATCCTTGAGCTCTTATATTTAGAATACTGGAGTTGACATGTGTATGCGTCATCAGGTTGCTTGTGTCTATGTGTGTGCGAGCGAGACTTATTAGCATCAGTAAACACAAGGACAAATCAAATCAAATCAAATCACTGCATGTCTCCACAATTCAGTGCCCCTTTCTCATCTCTATAAACAAACACTTATCCTTGAGATCTTATGTATATTTGAATTGGGTATCTCTTTTCTGCAGGATCAGATTTCAAATGTCTTAGTCTTCTTCATTTTAATGAGCATGTTTATGAATACAGAGTCCTAGCTGCTTGTTCATGTGTAAAATGTGGGTCAGCTGATGTTGACGGCCTCATCCATGATTTCAGGATGGAAGTTATTGATATGTCCCTCTGGGATGGTCATATCGACCTTGTATTCTCTCTGCAGCCTCAGCTGAGTTGGCTTGGGTAGGGCAGGAGGGATATATTGACTTTCTGAAAGGTCTAAACTAAAGAAAAATAACTCATTGCCCTACAGTTACCTTGAAGTTACATAATTTGGTGGCTTTATTAAAAATGGGGCAATGATTTATTTTTCTTGGGCTTCCAAGCACCCACCCAACATACTAAAAAACTGCATAGCACTAAAAAAAAAATTTATCATCTTAGAAATCACACTACCTATATAAGTTAAATCTCATTGTATCTACAGTAGAGTTAAAAATTTTAGGTTGCCGTTCCTTAGCTTCCTAGTGAATGTTGTCAAGTGTTTCACCATCACCCATGCTGGGTCTCCTAGAACATTACTATTTCTTGTTGTTGCTCAATGAATGACTCCTGACCTGGATTCACAGTGTGGCTTTTCTGGCATGAGCTGGAGATATACTACTCCTCTTAAGAGTCACGAACATTGAACTGACCCAACTACTGCCAAACAACTCTGTTAATAGTCTGTTTTTTTGTTAAGAATCTGTGACAGTGGCATTTACAGCTAATTTATTTACAGTGCATTAAAAAGTGCAGTGACAGTTCATTACCAAACCAAGGCTTCCACAGAGATTGTATGCAAGCACAAAGCAACGCTGCATATTTTGTGTAGACTGTGTGCTAGAACATACCATTGCTCCTTAAGATTGCATTTCATTTGAATAACACAGAAAATATTCTGATGTGAACTCAAAAAGGTTTTTTTTTTTAAAAAAGCACTGACGTATTTCCACAGTCCCTTCCTCTCTCAATAGACCTCTAATTCATTGTAGAATTATTCATATTTTTATCTGTATGAGAATCCTGCAAACAATTTGAGATCCCATCTGTCCTCAGCTGAGTGTGTTGCGTCTCTTTTTAAAAGAGTTGGAGGAAAAGTATCCACTACTGTTCCTATATCTGTCTTTGAGCTTCATTTGTGAGCTGATTTTCAGACCTTCCCGTTTGAAAAGAACAGACAGGACTTGGAGGCATAAGAGTGAGAGATGGAGAGAGAAACAGAGGTGTCAGGATTAGCTGTATCTAAGCTAACGCCCCCGCGCTGCTCTTCAGATGTGGCTAATCTCTCCCCAACTGGGTTTGCATTTGGTCTGAAACACTGGCTCAAACAAGCCTGTGCACTAAAGAAGGTGGGAGGATAAGAACAGTGATTTATCCCTCACTTTTTTATGTTTTTGATGGTGGAACCTGTGGTGGACTTCTAAAATGAGGAGGCGAAGTCCCCCCTCTGTTTTATTTTTTTACATTTTTTTCCACAAATGTATTTAGGTTAATGGCATATGGAATATTTTATATAACTTTTATTTGTACCACTTGGTTTTGCTAGCTTATTATTAATAATGAACTTATTTTCAAACTATTAGTCAACCGACCTTTTGTAAACACAACAGGTGAAAAATATTTGCATATGGTGCACCTTCAGTTTAAATGAGCTCAAATATGGCTCATCCACAGATCATTATTTTGAGTTTGTTTAGATTCCAACATGCCAAAACAGGTGAGATCTTTACCAAATTCGTTCAGTTTTATTGACTAGGCACTGCCTTCCTTGCCTTTTTGGAAAAAACAACCCTTGTGGAAACTCTGCTGATGTTGTATATGTCGGAATGGATAGGGTGTTGGAAGACATCGCCCTTTTCTTTCTGAGGTCCACTTAAAATGCCTCATTCATCTGTTTTGTTTGCAGTATTTCTCACTGCAGAGAGTGACTTTTATAAATAGGGTGTGAGTGAGTGTTGGATATGCTTAAATGGTGGCTTTTCCTGTGTTTTTGTATGTTTTTGTCTCACCACCTCTCTCCTCACCTTGTTTTCCATTCTCTCTATCAATGCCAGGTGGTGCCAGTTTGACGGACAAGTGCGATCAGGATGATGAGAAAAAAAACATCCATAAATATCAGTGTCGAGTGACCTGTTCTCCTTCGTTCCTGCTATAATGGAGGGGTGAGTCATAGCTCAGCTGTCCATCTCTCGTGTTCTTTTTCTCTTCATTCGAGTGGCACATCACCACATATAAGAAGCATCATGCTTCAGACAGAATCCAATTTGCATGCGCAGAGACAACTTATGTGCTGAAAAACCTTAGTAACCCCATAGCAACAACCTACAGCTTGTGGCAGTGATTTTTACATGGGCAACCACACATTGTCTTCAAAAAAAGTTACAATCTACTTCTTTTTTGGGGTGGTGTGCCATAGTGGCCAGACATAAGCTGTCATAGTATTGTCCTTGAGCAAGACCTAACCCGTGAGTGCATTTCTCATGTTTTTTTTGTGTCAATAATGTAGTATGTTTCAGACAAAATCCGGTTCTGCATTCAAGCATGTGTTGAGGTAATTTCAGTCTGCATGGGATTCAACAACAAGGTGCTGATTGCTGGCACAGGAAGTATCAGTTCTTTAAAAGCAACTCAAATCACACTCAAAGCAAAGTTGATTCTCCACTACCAATGCAAAGAACAGGCTGTAAATAGAAAATGTAAAGATTGTAGACCTAAATGTAATACTGAAATCCACACCAGGATTATAATCTCAATTTATTTCCATTTATTTTGCAGCCCTTATATGTGCAATGAAAACTACACATCACACAAGGCATTGCAATTGTGATGACCATTGTCTGGATTTGTTGCCTGTCCATTTTCAAGCAAATGATAATTAACAAAAACAAAGAAGAACATCTCTAAGTTACTGAACCAGAGTTCCAATGGGGATTCTGTCAACTTCTACTGTACTTCACCCTCTGACACTCCTTATTCTGACCATTCTATACTCTGGACAAAGATGTATAATATTGACACTCCCCACATTGCAGTGAGCCATCTGTGTTGCCTCTGTGATAGCACTTGCCTTGGGTATGTCTTGCTTACCAGTGAGCAGTTTAAGGTTGTCACATTGGCACAAATACAGACAACCAAATCTCAGATAAACAAGGAATCAAAACATGCTTAGCCTATCAACTGTGGTCCACTCCGCTGCCAGGTTTCTCCCAATTCACCACTTAAAACCTGGCTAGTGTCCATCTACTGTTCTAGACCTTTCCAAAAAAGGCAACTGACCTGTTTTCTCCTTATCGCAGAGCTAATACAGGGACAAATAAGGGTCAATTAGCCTGTGAGCCAAGAATTTGTGACTGTCTTTAATTTGCAACAAACAATGAAGCAGGGAGAAATGTATACTATGCTGCACTGTTGTGTACAGTATGTAGTGATAACTAACCCATAATTCCTAACGAAGGTAAACATAATTATTTAGGGCTGGTTCGAGCTAGTGTATTAGCAAGTTTTAAGTTGAAATGCGAGAAAGCAGCCTTCAGCAAAGAAGATGTCAGACTGCAGTAGATTATATGTGACATCTCTCATTCAGTCAACTCAACAAGTGTGCTGAAATACTGTAGGTATTTCAGGCTGTAACATCTCTCTCAAACATTGACTGGAGGCTGCCATTGTTGATTCAGTCACCAAATCAGAACATAAACATTTGTTAAAATGACCAGTAGGAACAGTAGGAACAATAGTGGGTTGCCATGTGCTCCCTTTCCCTCCTTGACTTTCAACTGTGCCAACAAGATAATGAGAAAAGTTTATTTAGATTCCTGATACTGGCTCCATAGTGGGTTATATGGACTTTCCAATGGCAAAAGTCCTTCAGAATTGCCAGGAAAAAGTTTTATAGCCATTTCAAATTTGCTGACAATTTCCAGCCAGAAGCTACTGGCTGAGTCAGACTAGCAAGAAACATTTCTCTCAGTACAACATTAAAGAATAATGAAGACAGTGAGACCGTAGGGGGAAACAAGGCTTGGTGCAATTTTTCCATCTTTTGGATGTGTTAATTAGGATATTGATTTGCTATGAATAAAAAATGCTCTTGGCGTCTTGCAAATGACAAACAGTTATCACACTCTATGTCATCTCCATCAGTATCTTCATCATCATCAATATTACCACCACCCAAAACATTTATCAATTTGTTTGCATCAAAAGTATGTAGTCAGGCATGCAGCTACTTTTGAATGACCATTAAAGATTGTGTAAAGCAGTATTAAATATGTGTTCTGAGTTTGTCACACCCCAGAAAAAAATGTGTTATTAACCACCCAGCTAAATCTGAATGATAAAAAGCTACCAAAAACTTGAAAAAATATCTATCTCTCCTCTCCAACTATAGCTGGTGTGTGGTGAGCATACTGGCACCGATGCACTGTGGCTGCTGTCTCATTATCCAGGTGGATGCTGCACATTGATGGTGGTTGAGGAGAGACCCCTTATGATTGTAAAGTGCTTTGGGTGTACAGAAATACACAATAAAGCATTTGCTTCATTCATTCATTCATTCATTCATTCATTCATTAGGGGAGGGGCCATGCTCAGTGGCTCCAATTCATCATCGAGACATGATTTCAGGCCCATCCAAAAAATCCTGAACACAAAAATGGTGAAAAACTGTTCTGGTCTAACTCCAAAATTCAGTACTACATAGTTCACAGTCCTTGTAACGTGTTTTCAGCAACATTTAACATGTTTAGAAACAATTCTCTGAATTGCCTTTAGATAGACTTTAACTGGACAATTTTATTGGTGTATTTACAGTATCTACCAACAAAACTGGCTAACTGGACCATGTTAACCAGCCTTGAACCCTTAAATGCCTCAGTGCATTGAGCCAAGCCAATTTAGCTATAGAAGGTATACTAGCAAAAACGGACTAATTCCAAGAGTTAGGGAGAGGGTAAAAAATATGCTTATTACAACTGTTTTTGGTGCAAGATTCATTGACTAACATTAGAAGTCTTCAAGGAAAAGTACAGATTGCTATAAAAGAGTCCAAAGAAGAAAACTGCTCTGTACCAACATGTGCAAGGGTATACATGTCTGTATCTTCAAATAATGCTGTGATAAGTAAATGTGGGGGTTTGTTATAGCAGTGTTTGGTTTTGTATATGACTATGTACTTATAATCTTGGGAGAACAGTTTCTAGTAAAAACTGACTTGATAAAAGCTCATGCTGCCAAATGTGTGCATTCTCCCTGAAGTGTAAGAATTGTTTGTACAGAGCTGCCACTTGTGGTCTAATTGGACAGCCTTTCATTGTAAGCCTCTAGGCTTTTCTTTATATCCCTGTCTCACTATTTCTTTCTCCTCACTGTCTCCTTGGTTTCTTCCTTCCTGTCTGCCCTTCGCTATTCTTTCACTCCTCTCCTGTATCCAATGTCTTATCTCTCTGTCTCTTTCCTTGTGTGTCCCTCTTCTCTGTCCCTCTCTGTGATTGCTCTTTCTCTCTCCCTCCCTCTATCTCACTCTCATCTGTTGGTATGGCTCAGGCTGCATCATCCAAGAGGACACGTGTTCTCTGTTTATTACAGAGCAAAAGAAGGGAGGGGAAGAGTGAGCGAATGAGGGAGGGTGGAACAGAGGTAGAGAGATTCACACAGCATAGCCATCACTGGGTAGACAGCATCCTTTCTAAACGCACTCACGAGCAAACAAAAAGAGGAAACACATCAGAATCCTTTCAGACGACAACAGAACAGTTCTTCAGCAGAGGTAAGAAATATATCTTTACTTACTGTGGTCATTGTTGTAAAGAGGCACAAATTAGAATGATCATTCAAGAGCACTCTAAGACATCTGTTGTTAGGTCATGTTGAATACTTGGTTGTTTTGGTGCAAGGTGTACTGTACAATGATACAGACACATCAGATCAAAAAGTGCCTCAACACAGGGCCTTGAGTGACTCAATCTCAAGAGAAGCATTAGAGTCCCTGCTGCGAGTATTACAGCGCTTGTGTCATATGCCAGGCTTCATAGTTCCAGCCTCTGCATTGGCATGAATGGGAGGTCGACAGGTTAAATTTATTAACCCCGCAAAATAACTGCGTCAGATACGGAAGCTTTGCCAAAAACAGCAAGCCAGTCGCAGTCCATCCAAACCACCCCTTAAATTCAGGGTAAGTCTACTAACAGGTGTCCTTTCCTGTTCGCTGGAGTAATGCTATCTGCTGTTGTGCTGAGAAGTATTCAGGTCTGTGTAATAACAGATAAACAGAGCTTTTGTTTTCCTAATCTCAATAACACTTCACAGAATATCTGACGCCAGTGTATCTGGCTGGGTGCCAGCTTGCATAGGAGGCCAGGAGGGCCGTGGAACTTTTCAGGGTGGATAGACTATGACTTATCGTAAGCCTTGACACTTTCAGTTTTAAAGGGGTGATGGATGATGCTGTTAGCATGTGCCTTAAGATGAGAACATTTGTTTAGTTTAAAATAAAACTGTTTTATGCTACAGCTAATGGCAACTGCCACACCTTTGTCACACTTGGTTGACAACATATCGTGCAGTTGAAATACATTTTGTCTATGTAACTGAAATGTAGGTGGAAATTCAAGCATGTACTTCAGTTACTAATGTGTGGGATGATTACAGCTGTAAAGATTATTGACAATATGTGGCATGGTTTCGAAAATAAGAAAAGAACCGATATCTTTCAGATACATTCAGCCTCGTAAAAAAGATGGCATTACTGACGCAATTTGATGCAAGGCTGTGATTAATTTTTTCAAATTTTTTTGGCTAAATCTCCTTGCAAGAAAACAAGATGCCCCCATTTCTACATTATATAACAATGCAACAGATGCCTTGGAAACTTTTCTGTCTCACCCGTACAAAACCCATACCTCCTGGA
The DNA here is from genome assembly GCF_018340385.1 of Cyprinus carpio. Classification (NCBI taxonomy): domain Eukaryota; kingdom Metazoa; phylum Chordata; class Actinopteri; order Cypriniformes; family Cyprinidae; genus Cyprinus; species Cyprinus carpio. Next base: position 7,330,086 of record NC_056596.1, on the reverse strand, counting down.
AGCCTTCCCTGTTAGAACCGTTGTAATGTTCCTTCACTGAGCATGGGATGAGATTCTTCAATAAACTGAATCTTAGCTTTACTTTAATAGAAATTCTCCTGGCTTGAGATTTATATATAAAAAATGTCATTTATAAAGGATTTTGTAAATTGCCTGGAACCTTTTCATAAAACATCTCTTTGTAAGAGGCATGCCCTGGGACAAGGTTGTATTTTAGTGTACAGACGCTAAACTCGGAGGGGGCTTCCTCAATATCTTGCCCAGGTTAACATACTTACTGTGAGAGTTTTCTGAATAAAGAATATTATGTATAGCTTAATTACAAATGGATCTTGTTTTGTACTGATAGATGGGGCCCGGATTGTTCTGGAACTTCCCATCCAAGACTAGCTGCACGGTTCCACAGAGCCTGCTGCAGACAATGTACGTAGTTCCGCCTGTAACCGAAGTTGTAGCCTTTCTTTTCCGTTTTATAGCATCCATTCTTTCATTTTTTGTTTGTCTCTTTGCTTGTGAATTCCATGGCCTGTTGCTGTGTCTGACCACATAATGATCACACCTTGATTTATCGACCAATCACTGGGCAATGGCCAAACAAGGTCAAGTGTCAGTAACCACCATTACTCTGCTATAGATCATTATTCATAATTCATTGCCCGATAGCTGTTGATTGTTCCAGCCTTCAGTCGCTGACCAATCCATTCATGTGGGTTTATATGTCCAAGCTGATTTAATGTAAAAAGATTATTTTATACTTTATTGTAAGTCTCATGTCCACTATATAGGAATCTGAATTATGAATGTTTTTCAATCAATTGTGGCCTGAGCTACATGTTATTTGATAATGAAAATGTTCATATGCAAAGATACATATCGACCTTGGTGTCCATTGTTCGTTATTGGTGGCTCTGGTACTTTGGATGTTTTTCTGTTCAAGAAGGTTCTTCAACTCAAGAACTCTGCCTTCTGCAGTTCTTGACCTCCAGTGCCCCCAATCTATCTTATAATCAGCTGAGCCGCATGACACCAATTTCATGTTAATGAACTACAATAAATGAAAAATCTCCATGAATAATTTGACTGCACATGAGTGAGGAAAGCTATTATGGGCTTGATTGTATTCTGTTCTGATTTAAATAGGTGTGCAGCTGTGATAAATGCCCAGGCTGGGGCGAAAGATCCCTTCATGAAAGCTTTTAGATACAGGCTATTTATCAAAATGGAACCATTAATATTTGAAGAAAACCACGCCTAACATCCCTGGATTGGTTTCCTACTGATCCATACAGTAGAAACCTTTTTTAAGGAAAGTATTGGCCAGGTTACTGTACTTTTGGCCAAGGTAAAATGGCGTTATTGAGGACCACATACCAACTCACCTTCTGTCAGCCTGGATTACAGCACTAGGCAGCTCCTGACAAGAGGCAGTGTCAGGGGTTGGAAACATGGTTGATTCTAGTGGTACAACACTATCAGAGTGTCTTTAAAAGCCAGATAACAATGATTGGTTCTTCAGATGTTACCAGGAATCCCACTGGAGGTGTGAAGTGAGCTCTCTGAGGGGTTGAGATTACAACTAGTTCTTGTGAGTTCCACAGCTGCTTTTTTTATCTCAATTTTAAGACATATTCTGTTATTACTGCAGTTTTTCTCAACTCCAGTCCTCCAGTCCAGTCCTAATGAACCTCCTAGAATATTTTAGATGCCTTCATATCTAAAACACTAAGAATCTGATGAGTTGATTCAAGTGTTTTATTAATGAGGCATCTAAAACATTTTGGTAGGTGGGTCCTCAGGACTGGAGGGAAGAAACACAGGTCTAATGGGGTGTGCATTAGTGTATGACTGTGAAGATCCTGGAACAGTCTATTTAGTGTGAGGTTTATGTGAACTAGTTGTTTTTTTAGTTGTGCTAGTTATGTTTTTTCTTCCATCACCCTCAACATTTGACCTTATAAAGTGGATCCTTATAAGAATCTTGGGCATGAGTGATACCTACACAAAGATCATTCATTCTATAAAAACACAGAGAAAACTACCTCAGCAATGAAGCCAGTTTTCAGTTGCCATAAATGGAAGATGTTGCCTTGATGTTTGACTTTTTTCCAGGCAGCAACAAGTGCTTTTTAAAAACTACAATATCTCAGGTCTTCCACTGATTTTTCCATACTTCCACACTGACATAAATAATTTATTTTTATTTCCTGGTATATTTGATTCTGCCAGCATGTGGGTGGTACTTAGCACTCTCTGCACCTTGGTTATGCAGCCATGTTCTTTCTATTTACCTCGATTATGTTAGCACCCAAATGGCTAATTAAAACTCTGGTCACTTGTATCCTAGTAGCAATGCCAAAGAGACTGTACTGCTCAGCTTCTTGACATTTTGTGCCAAGATCCTTCGCCTGTTTTGTGTTCAGAGAATGATTTTAGAATTCCGTCTAACATAGATTTAGTTGTAATATTTTACTTATTTTTTATTATTTTTGCGCACAGCATAAACACACATTGTCCTAACCCAGTTTCCAAGCATTGATTGGGATTCTGTATATTAGGTCAGACCCTTGCCTTTAAGCAGATTTATTGATTTGGTGTCTGACAGAATACTCTTCCAATGGTCTTTCCATCGTCATATTCTCTTATGCACACTTTTTTTTTTTTCACTGAACAGGGTCATATGGCAGCTCTGGCTAATGTCATCTGCTCAACCTCTCTCAATACATGAACTCTAGATCCAGCATGTTCTAAACATGTCTGAGAGTGACCACTTTATCTTGGTGACTCCAACCTCCAAACTTTTCTAGTACTGCAGTTAGGACTAGCAGTTATACTGTCAAAAAGGATAAAGAAGGTAAGATAAAGGTTATCCAACTCCCTGAAGACTGCAGGGGCATCTACTGGCATTAATAGAGGTTACTATGGCAACACTGACGGGGTACAGAACCCGCAAAAAATAAATAAATAAATAAAATCTCTGCAAACAAGTTGATTTTGTAATGAATGTATTTATGTTCTTTATACTGTAATTTTAGTATAGGATGATATTAATATTGTTGATCATGAAGTAGTTAAACATCAAGTGTAATATTTAACCCACAGATAATGTGACTTTTAAAAATCATAGATCCCAATTTGATATATACCAACACAATCCAAAAACTAGTCAGAGTTTAGTTACTGGTACATGCTATGGTTGCTATTACTATTGCTCATACTAGAATCCATAATTCTTAGTATTAAACTGTGTAGTATTTCTTTTATAAGCTATTGGACTTATCTAGTGACTTGGGCTGGACTCTGTTGACTTAGGCTAGTCAATAACCACATGCAACAAGCTAAAAAAACACTCAGAATACCTTAGAAACCACATAGCAATGGTGGTTGCATGGAGGCACTGGCAAGCATCACTCACGTTCTGTTTAGAAAGAGTAAAAATGTTGCTCTATTATGGTGTAGCAAAACAGCACTGATGATTATAATAATGATCTGAGAAAGGTTAGTACATGTGGGGGAGGCGGGAAGGCGAGATAGATTAACGGAGAGATCGTGACAGAGAGAAAGTGTGGGAGAAAAAGAGGCAATTGAGAGTATTGTGGTCATGTCTAGACCTTGGTATAATCACCTCATAGGAGGTGTTATGCAACCAAAATAATCATTCCCTGCAGGGCTCTGAATCATTCTATCCGTTCACATCCGAGGTGTTTGATCTACACTGCTCATGATTCCAGATTCATGCAGTTCTTGGCACTGACAGGAAATAAGAGTGGAATGACTTTTCTATTGACTTGAAGTGTTCTGAATTAAACCCAGTTATTGTGCGACTCTTCCAAGAGATATCAAAGTGTTCTGCCATCTCTTGAGTAAAGGTGGCAACTATCTGCACTAATATTTTATGAGATTGTTTTTCCTTTTTTATTTCTCATTCATGTTTTTGTTTGCTCATTTTAAGGAATGTTAGAGGTTCAGAAATGCTATTAAGAGATGCTAATGACTGTTGCTTAGCCTAAATGAATATGCTAGCAATATTTCCATTAATGTTGTAAATAAAGGCATGCTTCATAATTTTCATCTACATATGCATATGTTTGCAGAACTATTAGAGACCAATAAAGTTAGCAGGATGCTGTGGAGGTGTTTGTTAGCTTAGCATCAAGTTATGGAAATATCAGTTGACACTGACGAGCTCCCATGAGCCGACTAACTTCAGCTGCACAGCCGGAGTTTAATAAGTACCTAATGGAAAAGCACATTGTCTCTTCCATTAACGTATACCTTCAGAAACCTGTGAGCTAATGTCACAATTGGCCATGTGTTCCTGGAGATTGACAAGTCTGTGCCTTTTTGTGTCATCGTGAATCTAACCACCAAACATCCTTCAAGCCATGTTCACAATGCCACCTCATTTAAGTCCACAAACCTCCATGTGTAGTTTAAATTGTTTGGATCCAGATTAGCACTCCTGCTGGTTAAAACCAACTTCTGATTGTAGCTTGTTTTACATGAAGTGTGTCTCAATCCGCTCCCTAGTTTAGTATTTAGTACACTACCCAGGTAGTCAGCCATTTCTAAGACGTTCCAGTGTACTGAAACATTCATTCATTGAAAGCATAAGCTGCTCAGTATATTCTCCTTCTGAAAAACTTTGTCTTCTTCAGTCCTTTAAGTCATCAGAACAATGATGTTGTTGATATGTTAAATGCATGATGTCATAAACATGTTGCATGTAATTGAGTCATTAGTATCCTAATGTTTATTGGATCAAAGTCCTTGCTTGTGCCTGAAATCATGTTTACGATATACTGATTCTTTCCATAAAGAACTAGGGAGTGGAAAGATACGCAGCCATGGTAGCTGCTCCAAGCAAAATGGTTTAACTGTTTAGTTGTCCTGCCACCCAGTGGGGCCGAGATCAACCTAGTCCCTGCCAGTTTAGCTACTAAATGTTCCAAAACACAGCTTGACCAGCTTTATCACCTTAAAGACCCCTGGGAAACTGTCTAACAAGTGCCGTTGTACATGTTTCCTATTGAAACATGACATCAAACAAGTTTAGGCAGGGCATATTGAAGAGGTTACGTCTCAGCCATAAACCTACGCATTTGTGAATTGGTTACAGGTGGTATAAAGGGACATTTGGATTCTAGAGAACATCTGATTGGACAAAAATATGTAGTGCAGAATGAGTCATCAACATTTGTTGTCTGTTTTTCAGAAAGAGAAATTCTGTCCATTTAAATGTGCACATCTGATTAAAGTTAATTTAGTCAACCTTTACAAGTACTCTACAATATAGATGATCTCAAAGTTAACAGACATGGGCTAAAAGTTACAAAACTACAATTTTGATTTCATGATGAACTATCATTTTGATATCATGATGGGGTCTTTAAGCTGGTATGATCCGGTTTTATTTTTTTGTTAGTTTTTTATTTTTTTTTTCAGCAGGGACTGTATGCAAGGTTTGAGTGGTGTAGGTAATATTACAATATTGGAGCACCAGACAAATTTGATTAGATTTTGTTTTGCTCTCGAATAGCCTTGTTAATCTCAGGTGTGTGTGTTGCCATGGTGATTGCAGGTTGCTCTCCAGGATGGCTGGCATAAAGGATCAGCAGTTCACTGAAGAGAAACCACTACTGCCAGAATCCAGGGGACAGGAAACAGAGATGGTGAGTATGTGTGTGAGTGTGTGTGAGTGAGTGTGTGTGAATTGCTAAATATAGTAGACCAGTTAAAAATGCCCCCCTGATTTTAGGCAAGAGAACAAAAAAACTGGATGTGTGTGTTTGCATGATAAAGGATTTATCTATGCTCACCAAACACCACATTTCATCTTAATCCATATATCTGTATTAAGCTAACGTGAAATGAAAAGCATGACGTGTTAAATGCCAAGTAAAAATAAATGTCTTTAAAATATCAGTTAAAAAATTGGGACATTGGACAATACGTGGTGTACTACTTTTATGCTTTTCAAATCCATTGATTAATGATGCAGCCTGCTGTAATTCCTATCTCTTATATGATTAAATCAATGTAGAGAATCAACAAAATTCACTGGGTTTTAAGTTTTCATTTTATGTGCTAAAATTTTGATTTTCCAGGCCAGGAATTTTATAAATTCTTAGTAACATGTAACAATAAAGTGATATATGCTCACATTAGTTGATAAGGTGTCATGAACAAGAAATGAAAAATGTGTATTTTTACAGCATACAAAACCTTTAAAAAAAAATCTAGAAATTTCTATACCGAACTGATATTTTTCTATTCATGTACAGTTCTAGAACATTTTGTCATTTTGTCAAACTGCAGTGTAATCCCTATAAAAAAGATTATAAAAATTTGCATTAACTATTCGCAAATGATTGGAAGTCATCAAAGCTTGTTGTGTGGATATTGTGTCTGCCGCTTCCACCACCAAAAAATTGTCCTCCGGTCCAATAGAGGGCACTGTCTGCTGTAGTTTGCTGTAATAGTGTTTGTGTCTGTGTGTAACGTGGCAGGCTAAAGGACAGTGTGTGCACGCGCTGCCCTGTGCTACGCCCTCCCCCCCCACGGCTCGCCCCCCAAAACGCTGGCATGCCATTGCCCGACACTGGCTCGGCCTGACGCGCCGTCGGACCAGTGGGTACTTCCCGGTAGGCTGATTACAGCACAGAGCATGTCCATGCTTCCAACTAAAAGATAGTCATTTTTCTCAATTCCTTTATCTTAGCTCTGTTAGAAAAGACCAGACAAGGCCTAATATTTTCCCTCTCCCCAAGTCTCTACCTAAAAACTCATCCAGTTTCACATAGCCTACTGTCTGATTCAGGGAAAATGACAGATTTGTCATAATGATATCATGATGGACATGAGCACAGGCAAAATCCAGTTCTCTGTCCTCTCCACACAGACTCTTGTCGAGCATTGTGCAAACACCTATATCATTGCTATGGGAATCTATGTAGATATGCTGGATTTTGACTATGGATCACCTGCAAAATGGCATTGCTTAAGATAGGATTTTAAAAACAAATCAGCTTTATGTGCAATGTGAACAAAGCTTTATATACTACAATGTCATAGGTTTCAGTTCCTCAAGAAGAAAACAACACATTGTTGTTTACCAGTAAGGCTGCCCCCTTTTACACTTTAGAGGTACTGCATTAGAATTTTAACCCTGAAAAGGAGAAAGGAGTGACACCTGCTGGTCCGACATTAAAACTGCTTTTGGTTTTCTGCTGCCAACAGCAAAAACTGCATGCACTAACCTCTTTCTTTAGGTTTGTGGGTTTCTTCCTGCTTCTGCAAATCTGCACAAGAATCACATTATAAGTGATACTTGCTTTGCCAAAATGGATGCTTTGTTTTTAACTTATTTAGATTGTGCTAACTCATATTTCCTTGCCTTTTCAGAAGAATGAGATGGAATTTTATTTTATTCCTGTTGTGATTGTATTGTGATACAATTGTCTGGCAGAGAAATGTTGTCCTGTTCTCAAGCTGTTCTTTTACAACTGTGTTTTGTACTTATTTCACCTTTTTTCCACAGCACAGTGTGTTCTTAACAGTGTCTTTCCTCATTAATACTGGGGTTGGACCAGCTCAGGCAATCAAAATGCTAACCATTATACTTAAATGTATAATGGAGTTAAACAGGCCTCATATCAGCACTGAAGCAAGCTCAGCTTGCACGTTTTAAATTTCCACAAATAGCTGCTGATCTGAAGCCAGCTAAGCCACCCACATACTAACCAACCATGTCTAGTGAAATAACAAACAGGGGTGTAAAGTACTTGAGTAATTATACTTTATTATTGTATTATTGTATGTGGAATTATTTTGGGGCATGTTTACTTTATTTGGTTTAAAATGAATAGCTGCACCATTTCTTTTTAACTGCTTAAAATTCTATTCAGACCTTTAAAGTATATATCTGCTCATCATTATGTAACTCTACATTTCACGTCACGATTGTCTTCTTGAAAATCCAGTCAGATTTAATTTAAAATGTTGCTTCTGAACTGACCAGTTAAATTTAGGAAATGTTTTGCTTTCACTCTAAATGGTTTTGGCTGGATACTTTGACATTTGAGTGAAATGTTGGCATTGTATCTGTACTTTAGCTTAAGTATAATTTCTCAGTAATTTTGCACCCCAGACAAAAACTCACAATGTTCTAGAAACAACAGCTCAAGTAAATGTTTCCATCACAGAAACTTTTTCCTCGCTGGCGGAACCTTGCAGAGTGTTGCTCCAATCGCTGCTTATTTTATTCTGATAGCATATTGAAACTAATGTTTTTTTGGCTTTGATGAACCTGACCTTTTGTGTTCCTGCAGGAAAACTGTGAGACCTATGTGGCTGAGGGAGATTGGAAGGTACGGTGACTCTTCCTTGTGCATATTTAAAATATTGACTTAACATTTACAATTAAACAGCCAGTCCTTGAAGGAATTTAAGTCATGTCAGATTTAAAATGGCATGGATGACAAAACCTCATTATTCATTTTTGGCATTTGATGATTAAAGACTTATTGTTTGTCTTGGTTAGAGAGAGGAATGCGCTAACAATTAAAGTTAATGAGAGAGCACGAGAGAGAGAATGAAAAACATGGAGGCGCTGCCATGACCTCCTGAGTTTCAATCAATATCCCTTTCAGAGCACTAACAGCAACCTGTAGTACCAACCTCTTGGTTGGAAATGGAAGTTTAATGGTTTTGAGCTAGTTATAAGACATATTATTTTATTTTTATTAAACCTATGAATTTTAAGTAATTATTCACATAAATCTCTTTAAAGTCAACATGACATCAAAATTTATTTGTAATGCATGTTTTATTATGTTTATAATATAATATAATATAATTGAATATAATATACTGCTTTTAAGAGTTACACTGTGTTACAGAGATCAAATTGCAATTGAAGTCAAACTACTGTGATAAAAGTTGAGGTAAAAGAACTTTATCACCTCAGTTTTGTTTCTGTCTCACGGTTTGCATCCTCTCTTCACACCTCTGACAGAAATAGGACTAAATCACAGAGAGAAGATTTTGAATAAAACAGCGAGAAATCCAAACAGCAAAGGGGGCTGAAGATGTACGCTCATCGAGTGAGGGATTTTAATTGTGATAGAGAACAGATAATTAAATAGGTTTTAGCACAATATGGTTACCTAATGCGACATTATAAATCAGATGTGGCAATACAGTCCGCTTGTGCCATATTAAAAAACAATATATTTTCGCAGAACCCAAAATATGTTACCCAAGGTATAAACCGCTGTAATGGCATCGTAAAAAAATTCTGCTTCATGTTTAAAGGCAAATTTGTGACACTATAAAGATGATAATTAAAGTTAATAAGCCAAACATATTCTGATTGTTTTCACCATGCAACTTATAAATTAACTAACACAAATCAGAGAAATGCAATTTATTTCCCAAATTTAAATTTTGATTTTAAAATACATTTTAAATACAATAATATATAAAAATATGTTAGAACCAGAGTTTGACCCCAGAGTTTAGTACTGTTTATTTGTAATGGGATGGGCAGAAACTATTTTATAGTGTCAATACAGCACTCAAGGCTGTAAACATGTCTAAAACACATTTTTGTAACTTTTTTTTTAAAGATTACAATTAAAATACTCTTCTTTATAAATATAATTTAATTTGAAATTTAATTTGTTTGCACACTATTAATGGCTGTTACATTAGATTAAGCACTAAACCTGTTAGCATTTATCTGCATATATATATATGGTATGATGTAATGGGTGGGGTCCATTCTTTTATGACAATGACAGTTCAGCTGTATTTACACCCATGCATGGGATCTGCAATTGAGAGAGGGAGATAGAGGTTGTGCATTTAAGCGAGACAGCAAAAGCCAAGTCAGCCACAAGGGGATTAGTCTTCCACATCCACAGAAAAAACAAATTAAAAACTCAAAGGGCGCATTTGAGTCAGCATGGTCCTGTTAGACAGGAAATGTTCAAATTCAAATAGAGGTAGTTTACTACAGAATACAGCACATGCAAACACATCCTCATCTCAAAAGTAGGCCATGTGCCTCATGTGTCCATGTCTCAGCACTCCATCAACTTGTGCTCATGTCGATGCGCACGGATACACAGACACTGTCACAAACACAACTCATGTCATGTCGACTCTGATGCTAGAACCTATGAAATCTTCACTGACCTTTGACATGGTCCAATTTCTGTCTGTGTTGTGTGTTTGTCTATTAATAATCTTTGGATAAAAAATTGCACATGTAGGAGGATTTTAAAGTAATTAAATTGTAAACAATTACACATTTATTCATAGAAAATTGAGTACTATATCGCTGCAAAAATATAGATTATCTATATTAAAGGCCTTCATGAGCATGCAGAAGATGAAGATAGCAAATATGGGTCAAAAACAGACAGAACACAACAGATTTAGAGTGACATAAAGCCCAGTCAATAACAGGGAGCCTTTTTTGCAGTCAGCCAATGAGGGAACAGGGGTGGGTTATGAAAGGTTCCGGGGGAGGGGCAGCAGCACCGCAGAACTCCCCTGACCAGAACAAGAAGAGACAAAGAGACGCCGTAGCAACCGCAGCATCTCTCTGGTTGCTTGCATCCGAGTCTAGTTTCCCGGAGAGGACCTTGTCTTCTGCCTGCTCATATACGCCTTTAAGCAAGCGTACACAATCTGCAAGCAGCCATGCCAGAGTGCTGGGATGGGGTGAGTGGGATATCTGTGATTACAGAATGCAAATAGCGAGTGCGAGAGACAATGATTTTTTTTTCAACTAATAAACAGCTTAAATGGTGTTTTATAACAATATGTATGCTATATTATCATTCTTAATTGTTTGGCTGGTTAAATAAATTGCTATTAATTTGCCCTGTGGTCAGAAATGACTAGACTGAACTGGTAACAATTCCATTGCACATTTACAGTATATGTTCCTTATGGCTAATTATTGTTATCATTCTATAATAATTTTAAATTATTTTAATTTATTAATGGCTAATTATTATAGTCAAAACCTCAGAAATAAAACAGCATCCTCTGTAAATGTATAAAATGTCATAATATTTAATAAATACATAATTAATAGAAAAAATACAAATAAATAAAATAATTCATAAAACAAAATTCTACAGAGCTTATGAGCGTGACCTACTGATCTGGTAATTGTGGATTAATTACATTGCACATTTTCCTGATGGGTAAATATTCTTATGATTTTATGTTAATCTATGATTATTTGCATTTACAATGGCTAATTATTGTACTAAAATGTTAAAAATAAAAAAAAAACTTAAGTAAAAATCAAAACAAAACAAAAAAACTTAACATTTTATAAATTGTTTGGAAATTATTAACAATATAATAAGTAAAAAATATAAATTTATTTCTACCAAAATAAATAAATAATAAATATTTCATATATTTTACAAGTGTGCTTGTGATGTTAGAATTCTGTGTTGTGCAGAAATGTCCAGTCATGTGTGAGCTGGCCATTTGCACTGACACACTAACACACTGACACGTGGAACGTGTGGAACGTGCACTCTGATGTATCTCTGCAGTAACCTGCAGTGTGTTCAGAAATTTCTGTTTGCGCATGTGGTGCTGATAGTGAATCTTATGTCTGCAATTTAATAATAAAAATCTTCATACAAGGTCAGTTGAGTGACCTTGAGAATGAAAAATCAGCAGAAGAGAATTTCTTGACAGATTACGATGAACAGCTTTACTATTTTCTGCCCCATATTTGCATAATATTGTTGAATCTAGGTCAAATTTCCTGTTTATCCTGCCAGTGCTTTTTGCATATCTCCCTATAAAACATGCTCAATGTTTTTCAGCACAGTGACAGCTGCCATAAGATTTTATCATGATATAAACACAGAGAGACACAAACAGCTGTCCTAAACTCATACACAATCATACAAAGACCGTCAAATCCGCTCTGACCCTCCACGATTTTTCCAGCATCAAAAACACCAACTCACAGGGGCTTAAAGAAGACTTATTTCCGGTCTCTCTGTGGATCTGCCTTCAGCTCTGAAGTGGGCTGCCTGCGAGGTGTCTGCTAGGATTTGTGCATAACACTGGAAAGCTAGAGATGCTGAAGTAATCCTCAGGACAAGAAAAACAACATGCACACATACATCCATCGCTCCTCTGCTCGGAATAAAGTCTCAGACTAAATGTGGGTCAGTTCAGATTAAAATGCCTTTGGAACTGGCAATTAAAAGGCTGTTACATGACTGTCTGCAGTGAATCTGGGATCAGAGAAGCTTAATGAGATATTAATTAGTCTTGTTTTTAACTCTTGCCGCTCTTGATTAAACCGATTTTTTCTTTACCCAGTGAAAGCAGTCGATTATTGTAAGTCAATAATTAATTAAGGTGTAATTAAATGTAAAAGAGCTTGTAAAAATGTACCATCTTTTATTGGAAAATTAAACAACATTTTATCAAACTTTGGTAAATGCTTTAATAACATTTGAGAAGATACTGATCTATGTTATAAGATCAGTAATCTGTCAATTTCAGTGTGTGAAGAACAAATTTATTCTCACGTGCGTTATGTATTAGGTACGTTACAGCTTCTGAAAGACAGCATGTTAAAGCCACTCAGCCCGCCATCTACTCCTTTTCAGAAAGCAATGATGTCAAAACAGTAGTGTGGGTTTAATACTCTCTGGACCGCTATTTCTTGTAAATACTACCGTGTACTGCACAAATTTACTATTAATTATTATTATGACTTTTACAAAAGACTTAATTTTTTTTAAATTTTTTTTACTTCAGAGACTGTTTACTGAAACTGTTTATTTTTATTTTTATTTTTTTTGTAGGAACATGACATTGAAACCCCTTATGGGATGTTGCACGTAGTGATCCGTGGGGCTCCCAAGGGCAACAAGCCAGCTATCCTGACCTACCATGATGTTGGGCTCAATCGTAAGTAAACAGAGTTTTTGTGTGTGTGTGTTTGTGTACCAAGGTAAACTACACCCAAGCTGCTCTCCAATACCCCAAGCAACACGTATTGCACGATTTCCATCTTGGTAGACCATCTGTCTCCAAGCATTGACCCGGAGTTAATTTCCTCATCTTCACAACCAACAAGACATGGTTGTGTGTCAGTATGTGTACTTTTGCATATGTGCATGTTCAAATGTCCTCTGGAAGTGATGAGTGTGGGCTGTGATCAGAGCTGTAATTTGGATGCCAGCTGACTGCAGTTCATCAGTTCTGTTAACAGATAACTGTAATGCAGTGTGAGACGAAGCTGATCAAAGGTGGAAGGTGATCTCAGCGCCACATATGTGGGAAAGCTTAAGCACTGTTTTTTTTTTTATACCAAATATACCAAAAATACAAATGATCAAAAAAGGCAAACACAAATATGGCTTGGAGATTAGTAGAACAAACTAGCTTCATTTTATTTCTTTTTATATTTTATAGTTATACTTTAGTGTGGGTATATATATATATATATATATATATATATATATATATATATATATATATATATGTATCTATATTTCTGCATTTATATTATATAGGTTTATAATAATTACATTTTACAAACATGGCTGTCTTGCAGAGTAGTAGTACTGTACATACTAGCTTATACTTGAGCTTCAACTTATTTTTTGTATATAGTTTTATATTTTTATTTACATTAATATATAAAATATATTTATTCTTTATATATTATAAATAATGTTTTTATTTATATAAATATATTATTTGCAAATATGGCTTCTTTTGGAGGATCAGCTTATTTGTATGTATGTATGTGTATATATATATATATATATATATATATATACACACATTTAAATACATATTTATATTATATAAATTTATAATAGTTACATTATAAATAAAATATGTATAAATACTGTTAATGATTATAATTTTTATTCAATTGTTTCTTGTAGCTACTTTTTACAGGAGTTATTTAAAGAAGAATAAATGTCTAATCAAGAACGTTTTTTAATCTATGGCTTGATAAGGAATATTAGATCCATTTATGGGTCAGCAGAACAAAGGTGGCCAAGTTGCTATTGACCTTGATATTGAATTCCACATTCTGTCAGTGTGACAAAATTAAATGACTCGAAACCTTGGCCGAGCGTTTTTCTCATCACTCACAGCATGCTTTCCTGTCATCTACTGCTCCTCTTTCCTTCCTTTTTTTCTCCAATCTCTCCTCCTCCCTACCTCTATCCATTTCTCATTATTTAGTCCTGAAGTGTATTATTGTCTATCGGTTCTTATTCCTATGCAGTGTTGTATGAGAGAGAAATATAGGTCACAAAAACATACCCATCATGCAGTAATGGGGAAGGGAGCGGGGAAGGTCAGCACTGCGGCATAGAGTAACTCTAACTCTCCTCTCCACTGCGGATTAATTTATTAGTATGCATGGCCATCCTCTATCACAAAACATGACTCAGTGAGAGAGAGAGAGAGAGAGAGAGAGACATAGACCACCAAAAGGAAACGCTTGCCTATATAAAAAATGTAAAGTGAGCAATACAGCCGGGGGGAAATGTAAAAAAATTGGGTCACTTACTACAGGGTAGAGAAGCTTATGATTCATGCAACAATGCAGCACCTTTAAAACTGCAAGTCTTTTTAGGGTTCAGTGCCATGAGAAAGGTCAATTTGTTTTTTATTTGATTTTCTGCAGACTTATAATACAGCACACAAGTTATATGGGCGATTTCCAAAATGTCTACTTTTCTACTCCACAGAATAGGTAACAGCATATGGGTTTGGAACGGCATAAGGACGAGTCAGTATTTTTGGACGATCTTTTTTTTTAAATAGCTTGAAGACCTGCCAAAACACCATTTGATGGTGATTAGGGAGATGGCATGATCTAAAATGAGTTATTAGTGCCGTTTGAGTAGCTAGCTAGAACACTGAAGTTGTTTTGTGTCTTTATTTCATGTTCTAAGTAGGCCAGTGATTCTGGCATGAGAGATAAGTGGACAGAGAACACGATTTACAGAAATGCCCCATTTTTGAAGTATTCTTTTATAATAAGTATGATGTTATATAATGTATGATATTACATAATGAGATCCAATAGAATCTGGGATAACAATGTATTATATATGGTTGTTAGAGATGCACCATGTAAATACCATGAACAGAGTATAAAACATGATAAACATTCTTTTCAATCTGATATCATTTTACCAAGGGAACAGCGCAATACGTTTTTGTTTCTATGTCTTGCTTTCTTTCTCTGAGCAGACAAGCTGTGCTTCAACACGTTCTTCCACAATGAAGACATGCAGGAGATCACTAAACATTTTGTGGTGTGCCACGTAGATGCCCCAGGCCAGCACATTGGTGCCCCCCAGATGCCACAAGGGTATGATTAATGCACACATGAGTATATACACATCAGTATTTGCCATTTTACATGATATGTAAGGAATCGGCTGTACCCTGCTGAAAATAAAGTTATAATGGATTGTATTTTTAATGGAAACTGTAATGGTCCCTTTCTTCTATTGGTGGCTTGTAAAAACCACTAGCCTAAATCCTAATGGCCCAAATATGGCCCAAAACACACTGTTTTAGTTGTTGGTTTGTAATGTTTGTAATACTATTTGTAGTCGAAACCTATAACTTCTGCATTGTTTCTATTGTTTGTTTTTTCAGCAGGGTATGTACGGTCAGTCTTTATAGCACAATAATATAGCTACAATTGTATTGTAATGTAGCCTAATAATGTAGTGCACTTATTACATACAGCAAATAAATTAATACGTGGGTATGTATGAAATATTGATTTGAGATGGGAGTATATTGTAATGTATGTTCTAAGCGTTGAACGCCGCGACTGACCAATCAGAATCAAGTATTGCGGAGAGCCATGTAAAAACTTTAAACTTGAGATATCATGTATAATATATTTTCTGATCTTGTTGTTCCTAGATATCAGTATCCCACCATGGATCAGCTAGCTGGGATGCTTCCTAGTGTGGTGCAACACTTTGGGTGAGTGTGGTTGGATTTTACTCAAAATGATGAGCTGTAATAATAATGTAATATGATGATAATCCATTCCTTTTCTAGCTTCAAGAGCATTATTGGAATTGGAGTGGGGGCTGGTGCCTACATCCTCGCCAAATTTGCGGTTAGTAAATCTCAGCTCTTCACTGTATCTTTTTTTTTTTTTTTTATTTTTTTTTTATTGGTTTGCATTCAATACAATTCAGTTGTGCTCTCCACTTGTAGCTGATTTTCCCTGATCTTGTGGAGGGTCTGGTTCTTCTCAACATTGATCCCAATGGGAAGGGATGGATCGACTGGGCCGCCACAAAATTGTCAGGACTCACCAGCACTTTACCAGACACTGTCCTGGCCCATCTCTTCAGCCAGGTACAATATTAATCTACATTTATTATGTTTAACTGTGGATACAGTATACAGTATACCTTTAAAAATAAATTTCAAGGCTTAAAATTGATTGAAATGTATGCATTCAGTTCAGGGGCATTTAATGTAAAAAAATTATTTAGCTACTTTTTTATTTTTAAAATAATAATAAATGCATATCAAAGATTTAATTATTAGAATTTTCAATTGAATTCTTAAGCAAAATATTTAGCTAACATTACATTCACTGCATCACAGGAAGAGCTTATGAGCAACACAGAAGTGGTTCAGACTTACCGTCAACAGATCAACAACACCATCAACCAGTTCAACCTACAGCTCTTCTGGAACATGTATAACAGGTAACCACCCACTACCTCATTAATATATAAAGAGTCGTGCATAATGCATGAGTAGAATAAAAGAAAAAAAAATTACTTGCTTTAAAATAAGGATTTCCATTTTTTCTACAGCCGCAGGGATTTGGAAATGAATCGCAGTGGCTCTGTGCTAAATGCTAAGACCCTGAGGTGAGAACTTAGTTAATTAGAATCATTTACATATGCCTGTGTAATAAGACTGAATTCTAAAATCTCATTCTTGCAGGTGCCCGGTCATGCTGGTTGTTGGTGACAATGCTCCGGCTGAGGAAGGCGTGGTGAGTTTTTGATAAGAGACTTATATATCATGTTTTTCCCCATCCTTCTCATTTTTGTCTCTCATGTTTTCTTCCTAATATATCCCAAACTTGGATGTTTTTTGTCATTCAGAGACAGGTATATCTGCTCTGCATTTCTTTCTCTTCCTTCCTCTTTCTCTGGTTGTCTCACGGGAGCAGATGGCACTGGCCCTGGGGTTGATCTCCCAGGCTTTGCCAGCTTGTGTGCACTGGATATTTTTAATTTCGCACCATGGCCCTTTAATCTAGCATATGAAAGCTGGGTCAGTGCCCCATCACATCTAATCAGACACACAGGGCGAGAGATAAGAAAAAAAAAGACTAAGGTAAACCAAAAGAGGATGAGAGAAGAGACGGATATGAGTAATTTAGGGCAAGAGGAGGAAAATGAAAATGTGGGAGCAGAGGAAACAACAGAAGGATGAGGTAGAGATTAGGGTGAAAAATTTAAATAAATGAAGCAAAATCATGGGAAATTAAGTGAGCAGAAAGCGAGATTAGAAAAGCAAATATGCCTCTAGTGAAAGCAACTAATTATTGATTATTACAATATATTCCCCTTTTTAGAATAATATTAACAATAGTAACATTACTTGACTGATTTTCCTTCAATTTCTAATCCAAATCATTCATGCATTAAATTATGTGTGTGCATATATATATATATATATATATATATATATATATATATATGAGTAAAAATATATTTGTATAAAGCATTTACATATAGGAAAGGATTGAGATGTAATTTTTAAATAAAATGTTAAATAATAAAATATTGGCTGGGGGTGGGGGGTGGGGAGTGTTCCATATGAGGAAAGATGTGTTCCCACCATCAGTATCACATTCATTGACTAATGCAGACACTTGTGGTGAGAGTTTTCATTAGAATTGTGAACATGTTAGAAAGAGGGTACCCATCCCATTCTGAAAGTGTCTGCGGTGGTCCAAACAGAGCCCACAGACCAATGCCGCTGCGCAGCTGTCTTTCTTTAGCACTGGAATATGACTCATCTCTGCAGTACTGCAGTATCTGGGTCAGACCTCAAAAACACACATACTCATGCACACTCACACACTCTCCTCCCTCCATCACTCCATCCATCTTACAGCCTTTCATTCAGCTTATGGAAGAACTTGTTTAATCTTCTCCATTTTTCTCAATTGTACTGCTCCGTAAATGCCCTGATAGATATGTAAATGTTCACAAACATTTATAAAATTCAGTATAAATGTTTTCTACTCCTAGGTTGAGTGCAACTCTAAACTGGATCCAACCAACACCACATTCCTAAAGGCAAGTGAACAGACATACTGTAGAAATACAGGCCAAACCTAGACCATTTTGGCACATAAAATTTTAGAAATAATTTCTTAAAACATATTTGATTTGTTTCAGATGGCTGATTCAGGTGGAATGCCTCAAATTACACAGGTGAGACTGCTTGATGTGTCTGATCTCAGATCAGTCTCTGACAGTATTGCAGTGGTGACCGAACACAACACCAAAATTGTTTATTGTACAAATGAGATCAAAATGTCCTTAAAATCAAATATTTTAATTTATTAATGAATAATTACTAATAAACTATGTTAATGTTTTGAATCCTACAGCCTGGAAAACTCTCAGAGGCTTTCAAATACTTCCTGCAGGGAATGGGTTACAGTAAGTCTAATTTATTTCATATTCTTTTGATCATCAGTGTATTTATTAATAATAGTAATAATGTTTCTGGGTAAAACAGAACCCCAAATCAGTCCAATTGATGATTCGTTCTCTGACAAATGTAAAGTGATCCAGTATGTTCAGTCTGGACATTTCTCCCATGTGTGTCTATTTCCCACGATGAGAGAGTTGTGAGTGTATGCAAGCAAATAAGTGTGTGTGGAGGTGTTGTATTTGGTATAATCTGTACCCTATGTGTATTTTCCTGCCCCTTCTCAGTTGCTTATATGAAGGATCGGCGAATGAGTGGGGGGCCAGGTACTTCCTGCTTCCTGTTCACGCCTGCCCTCTTATTCATTAAGATGACACATTTAGTCTTCTAATCCCTTGTTTGGCCTTGTTTAATTTCTGTATTTATCCTTCCCAGACTGATATTGCCATTCATTCATTATTTACTTTATTGATCAGTGATTTTTCCTCTGAAGGAAAAACGTGCTTTGAATGTGCTCTCATGTTCTCTGCATGGCAGTGATTTTAAATTGAACCATTAAAAAAACAAAATCGTTGACGAAACCATGGCATGAAATGCAATTTTTTTCTTTCTAGCTTAGAATTATTTGTAAAAGTTGTGAAACTTGCTGTTTTATGCACTCTCTTTCAGAAACTTCACATTTAAGAGAGCAGTTGTAGGCTGGAAGTATCATTGGAACAATTGTCAATTCAATTATAGTATTTTTATGTGTATGTGTTGTTTTTCTTTTTTTGGTGGGGGGGTCAAAACTCATATTTTTTTGAATGCTTAACAAAAGGAAAAATTCTAATGGAATAAGGGAAAATAATTATTATTTCTACACAATTTTGCTAACATTTCTTTTTCCTATTTAAGGATGTTTATTTTTTATTTTTTTACTGAAAAAACAAGAAAAATACTGATTGAGAAAATATTTTTTTTTTTTAGCACTGGAAATAAGGAAATTTTGATATACGGAAAGATTCTGGTTGCCTATTTATGTTGGATTTGAGTCATTCTATATTTGCAGTGGAATGTCATCAGCTTGAGGCTGAAATTATTTTCGACAAAAAGTTCAAGCATGTCATCCCTGCCTCCTCTGCAACACATCATGCAGCCCGGAAAAATTTCCCTGTGGATATGGAACGACTATTTATCTCCATCTCTCTTTCTCCCTTTTTTTTCTCAGTGCCCTCGGCCAGTATGACTCGTCTTGCTCGCTCGCGAACGGCCTCTCTGACCAGCGCCGGCTCCGTGGATGGCTCTCGCAACCGCGCATGCACGCACTCAAATAGCAGTGAGGGCATCGGGCAGGTCAGCCACACCATGGAAGTGTCCTGCTGAACCCTTGTGCATTGTCTCACATGCACACATTTAGAGAGATGTGGCATGGAAGGAAGGTGTGAGAAGAATGGAGGTCTCATATTGCTTTCATTCTTTTTTTCTCAGCCATTTTTTTATGTCCTTTTCTCTCTCAGTTTTTTCAGTGTTAGCCATCTTAAAGGAACAGTTGACTCAAAAATGAAAAAAAAAGTATAAAACTATAATTTACTCGCACAAATGTATTTAGAAACCTGTATGACTTAATTTCTTTTGTAAAACACAAAATGAGATAAATAGTCCAAGGAGCTATTTTCCATATAATGAAAATGAATGGTGACCACAACTAAATTTCAGTGAACAACAACCTTTTTTTTTTTCATGAATTGGCTTCAGAAGACCATTCACTTCCACTGTATGGAAGAGAGCAGCTTGGACGTTCTGCTGAACATCTGCTTTTGTTGTCCACAGAAGAAATAACGCCATACAGGTTTAGAAGAACCTCAGTTTGAGGTTTTCATTTTGAGCTGAACTATTCCTTTAACCTGTTAAATGAAGACTTGCTGTCCTTTTCCCCTTCAAAACAGTGTTTGGTTTCCCCCAACTTTGTAACACGGTTACTTATTGCTCTACATGTCAGTATTGCTGCACCCTTTGCTTGCTGCCTCTGGCCTTCACCTCCTAAGACAAAACTACAAGTCCCATCAGCCCCTGCTCTCACTCATTCCTGTCCTGTGACAGTCTTTGAGGAGAAACTGATGGATTGGGTCGCAGGTAAAAGGGATCGGTCTTGAGGAACAGCATGAAATAAAACAAAAGAAAGGATTCTTAAATCAGAGAGCAATTTATAAGTAACATTTGTAGCTCTCCTTCTCAATTTTGAGTGAAAGGAAAGCGATTGTATAGTCGAAAAGGGCGTAAATCTCTTAACCAGTAAACAGTAGCTCTCGGCTAATCATCTCAGCTCATTCAGCCATTGGAAGTGTATTTTTCACCACAAACTGTAAGAAAAAATAACTTTAAAATTTTTTTTAAATGATTATTTGATACCATGATTGGTTTTCTCATTTAAAATGTTATTAAAGCATGAAAAACAGTTTTAAAGTGTTTTGCTCCATTAAAGTAGGAACAGAAGTTGTATGACTTGACCACTGACTTGCCTTAAATAATCTTTTTTCATGTTAGAATGATTAATTTTGCCATTCCTTTCATATTAAGCACTAATACGATTAACCACACTTTCAAATCAAGTCTCATTCATTAAATACTACATGCCTAGTACCCTTTTAATGTGCACTCACTGTCATGTGAAAGTGGCTTTGTCTGGGATTGGTTCTGTATGGTCTCCATTTTATAGACAATCAGCTTCCGACCCAAACCAAACCGGAACCGTCGACTGAGGCAGAGCCTGTGTGATAGAGTTTGCAGTGCGTTAGTGGTACAGAATCAAGGTCTCACACTTCCCTTACAGCACCCAGCCCCGAACCAAGAATATACCAAAGCTACTGATACAAATGCACTCACAAATGCACACATAAACATTTCCCAATGAGGGCTGGGCTCTGCAAGGTAACAGAGCTTTTGTATGTATGTACACACACACACACACACACACACACACACACACACACACACACACACACACACACACACACACACACACACACACACACACACACACTGCATATAATACTGAAAGATTGCATATGCATTAGAATCATATTCAGTGCATGCTTATTTCATAATTTACTGTAGATCTGTGGATTCATATTTAGTTATTTTTTGTTGTTTTTTAAATGGACTCAAATTTTCACATTTTCATCATAGTTTGGTCAAGTTCTAAAGTGGTGAATGGAAACTACAACAAATATATATATTTTTCATGTTCCCATTTGCACAAATAGCAAAATGAAAAAGCCACAATTGTGTTACTAACTTTCCAAAAGTGGAAAAAATGGAGAGATTGATAATGGTGTCAGAAGAGAAAATGATGTCCAATTTGATGTCACTTCCCATTTTGTTAGAAATACACTGTAGCAGCAGCCAAGGTAATATAACACAAAGTATAGCGTTATAAAAAAAAATGGCTAGATTTGCAATGTTAATAACTGAAAATGTGTGATCAAAATCTGTGAAAAGGGTCCATAATTGTAAAAATCTATTGTTGATTTATGTGCACGAACTGCACAAAATTATTGGAGAAAAACCCCATCTAAACAATTGCACGAATTAAACTAGTGAACTAAACAAATGAACAAACGCACAAATTATTTGAATCAAGTTCCAGAGGTGACTGACATAATAAGATAACATATTATCCGACGAAGCAAACAACGAACAAACTACGACGGAGCAACCACCGTCTTCCCACCACACAACACTTTCTTCTTTCCATCCATCACTCATTTTTCTGTCTAACTGAATGTCACTTTTTCTGCTGCTTCCTCGAACAGGAAGTGCACAATTACGACTTCTCAGGGGTGTTTCCTGTGTGTTTGTCTGTAAGTGGCGGGGCTTTCTGGAGCATGATGCTCCAAGCTCGGAATGTAGGGCAAATCCCACACCCCAAACAAACCCAACCCCCAAAACACAAGGTGCCCCTCCCCTCACAGACACCTCCAGTCACCCCTAAAGGGCTATCGACCCAGGCAACGCATCGTGATCAACCTCACTCCGTGCAAGGCTGGGCGCAGTACTGTAGATACTGTAAAAAGAGAAAGATAAAAGTGTGATACGGAATAAACAGTGAATGTGGAAGAGGAAAGAGAGGGAGAGGGGGAACAAAAGGACATGTGGTGGGTGTTCAAAGCGGGAGGGTGAAAGTCAAATGCAAAATATCAGTGGGTTTCCTTCTAAAGACTGAATGGACAAACACACGTTCTTCCCCAGTATTGATTTGCATGAGTTTTGATAATGCAACGTTGTGTTTGTGTCGTTTTCCTTGAATTCCTGTCTGAAGTATGCAGTCGTCAGCTCTTATTAAGAGATCAAGAGCATGCCCACCTTTCGAAGGTGCCCTTTTTCCTGATCCCTGATTTCTGCCTGGGGGCCCTGAATGTATTATGTCTTTTGGAAGTGCTGTACAGTATTGTCAATGTGGCCCCATATCACCTTTTCTTACATCAGGGCTCACACCAGTTTGACCTGCCACACCTGCCTTCCCTTGCACCCTTTCCCTTCCCAGTCTATGTTCTATGCTGTAGATATTCGCTGTTTTTAGGGCATAAATCTAAAAATAGGTCTGTACCACTAGCCTTGTTATGTGGAACTGTTATAATTGGATTTCCCATGAGTTCCTCTTTTTTATTATACAGTAGTTCTTATTTAACCATGTGTTGCATCTATGCTTGTGAGGATTCAGTGATTATTATTATTATGAATATGATTACAATTGTTACGATTAGCCATTGTTTTATATTAAGCAATAAGTTGTTTATGTTTATTTTTTTGGATGGGGGCTGGTTGTTACAAATCTGTCTAAAGATATAGTAAGACACACTTAAAACCCTCTACAACAAAAAAAAAACCATAACAAACAAATTTATTTAATAATAAGCACATATATACAAGCTGTCACAGTCTGTGTACAAAAAAAAAAAAGTGAACGTGCAACAAATAAAAATGGATATACAAAACCTATAAGGGCTTTTGTTTTGTTTTCTTGCAGATTTATTGGCATAAACTCCCCATGAAAATAATTTATATATATATATATATATATATATATATATATATATATATATATATATATATATATATATATATATATATATATATATATATATGTATGTATTTATGTATATATAAATGTATAATTGAAAGTTGCTTTTATGGAAACCCATTTTTGCCACATAAGAAAAAATCATGCTTTGGTAAATCATAATTATGACATAAGAAGTCAAAATTATGACATACTAAGTAATGATATAAAAAGTCATAATTATGACAAAAGGTTGTTAAAATTATGATAATGACAAATGTAAATGATAAATTATGAGATAAAAAGTTAAAATTGAAGCCATGAGAAAAAAAGCTAAAATTGAGATTGAGAAAATGTAAATTTAAAAAATATATGATATTAAATTATGTCATAATTATAACTGTTATGCCATGACTTTTTATCTATTTTTTTAATTTCATAACTTTTTTTAATTCTCATAACTTTGCCTTTGATGTCATAAGTATGATTTAACAAAAACATTTTTTCCCTTATCTGCTAAATGCATAAATGAAAGTAATGTAATGTCTATAGTAGTAATCCAACACACTCATATTTCAAACTTTGCTGTAATTTATTTCAAGAAATGAAGTTTGCGATACATTTGTGAATTTCTTCACCTAACGTGGCAAAGCTAAGCATTTAAAGGCGTATCCATAGTGAAAAAAATTCATAGGCTGCATTTCAATTCACATACTTGTAAAAGTAAAAGTATGGAAGTACAGGAAAGTACAGAATTTTTAATGTACTGAATGGCAAGACAAGTAATCATATGTATACAACAAGATTTTATAAAATTGTGTCTTGATACTACAGACCCCTTAAAATTGTTGCAATCTCTTTAAGTTGGGGTTAATGTAACCCCCCCCCCCAATACATTAGCAACTAGTAGAATACATATTTAGAAAAATTGCTATCTTCTGTTATTATCTGTTTTTTTTTTTACGATAAGATAACTAATTCTAATCTTGCATACTATACAGTACAGACAGTATGTGAAACAGGAAGCAGCCATATTCTCATGTATTGAATCAAGATCTACTGAAAGATGAGCTCATACGTTACAATATAGGCGTCACTGAAGGCATACAGCAAATGATCTCTGGGGTCATAGTTAAGAAACTCAATATTAGTCTGCATCTTCTTAATATTTATTTTCAAATCAAAGCGCTCTTCCTTTGTTTTGGTGTCATAGGAGTAAAAGATCTGTTCTGTTTCTTTATCCAGGTAACGAGTAGCATAAAGCACACCGCACACCATGAAGGTGTTTGTGGCAGTTATTTTGTACAAAGAGGTTTTCCAAGTTTGGCCCAAAACTGGCGGGCTACTAGTCTCGATTTTACTGATAACCACATTTCCAAAGTTGCTTGTGGTTGCATATATGACATAGACCCCAGATTCATCTGTGGCTAAATCCATATCAGTATAGCTGTATGATGTGGCGAGGTGTCCGAATGGAAACTTGTTGTTGTAACCTGTATCACTAGGTAAAGCCACAGTACTGATAGCACGAGTCGTCATGTTGAACTGACAGATGGAGGATGTATAGTAACAGTTATAGTAGAGCGCATTGGCATACATGACCATGTTTGGCCCCTGAATTGTGTTTGTTGTGGGATTAGAGTTTGATATGTATGTATCTTTTGGTCCTAAACCTAATAAAAGAGTACTCAAGGTGCTGTACTGGCGGACATAGTAGCCATATACGTTACTACTTGTCAGCACCACCAGCCAGTACTTGTTCTCGTCTCCTGGAGCAGGTTTTGCATCTCGACCCCAAGCACCATAAGGGTAGTAGGTGCTGTGTACCGTGAGAGAATACGTTCTAGGTCCCACCACATTCACCATTTGACCCAGACCACAGTGTCCTGAAAACACAGAAGAAAAGCATTTCTGCTGATTAATAATGAAAATGCCCTGGAAGCTTGAGTTACGGGACTATTGAGGTCTTTAGCATACTTGGGGGAACTGTAGGAGGTGGTAATGTAGCCTTGAGCTCATTTTTGCACTGTTCCAGGTCCCTCTTAACACGCTGGTTCTCTCGATCTTTCTTTATCACCTGCATGTTGTCAAACTTCTCCAGCTCCACCATTGTGTTCTTCATATCTTCAAGCTTTAATAAAAAATATCACTTACATTTTTAATATATTTTTAATATATTATATCTATTTTGGAGGGTTTTTTATGTTTACGCCCTGTTACATTTATTTTATTTTATTTTTTTACAATATTTGCATGCATTTACAATTAAAATTACTTACAAAAGTGTTTTAAATTATTATTATTATTTAATATTTTTCTTAAAAAGAAAGTATTTATTGAATTGCAGTGTTTTTTTTACATTTTATATTAAAACTGTTTATTTATTTTACCAATGCCGTGTAAATGTGAAGTGTGTAAAGTATTATTTTTGAGACGACAACTGTGCCTATTAAAACTACTAATTATAATAATGAGTGCTGTTTTGTACAGCAACTCACCTGAGCTGCAGCCTGTACACCTTGCTGATGGTAACCGCTGGTGGTCCTGTTGAGTTTGTTGAGGAGGTCCTGAATTTCAGCAAACTCTAACTCAATGATGCGCAGAGACACGGCCGCATACAGATTCTTGTCATCCTCCTTTTCCAGCATGACAACATCGTCCTCTAGTTGCTTGATACGTTGTTGTAGACCTAACACAAGTCTGTCTAACTCTGTCATCTACAGATATTTACATTAACATTATTAATTTAATTTGATTTCAAATGTAAATGTAATTTATTTGAACAACAGGTAAATTAAAAAAAAAAAAAAAAAAAAAAAAGTAAAAAAAATTACCCTTTCTGAAGTGATGGTCCCAATGCAGTGTGCGGCAGTGGTCTCTACTTTTGTTAGTTTGTGCTCAGGGAAAGCAGGATCTGAATTTTTTAGATCGCACACACAGTCTTTCCCTCTCACTAACTGTGAAGACCAAATCATGGGAAATTAACATGATTATGTATACAGCAACCAATACCCTGAAATACTCTGAAACTGATAATTCATGTGCTCGGACAGAAACAAAGTGTAAATAATTATTCATTGTTAAAGGATTTTATCTTTCTTACCTGAAAGAAAGTTAGAGGGATGGTGATCATCAAAATGAATATATTAGACCGACTCATGTCTGAAGGCAGAGAGGGCAGCCTATAACCTCAGAACAAACTACTTTGTGTGGCAGAAGCAGAGTTTTAAAGCCATATCATTAGGATGAAATATCTGATAAAAACCGAGACAGATTTCTTCATTTCTTTTAGGTGAGACTTTGCAATCTTCATCTTATCTCTGTGGACACCTTTGGATGGTCCATGAGTAATGGAAAAATGTACTGTTTACCAGCTGCGTTTCGACATTAGTTTTGCCTCACTGTCTGACCACAATTATAATTTTTTTTTATTTTGTTATACTTCATATAGTGTTTGCAACATCAAAAGGTTTGCATTGTTTAAAGCAGAACTTTTAGTCTTTTGGGTCATTTGCTCATCATGCTGTCATACCTGTTGGTCTTCACAGTCATAGTAAGTCCCATCTTTTACCTGTTCTGGATTTCTGAAAGTTTTTTTTTTTATTGGAATTAAATTACTTTGTATTAATAGTTACTTAATGTATATTTACATAATTATTTTGAACAATATATACGGTGAATTGTTATTGTTCAATTAAATTTCTTTATATTTATTATGTTTAATTTAATTTATTGATTGTAGATATTGCTGTTGTTATATAATAGATCACTTTATTACTCCCGAAAGCATTAATAAAGATAACAATTATCAAGATAATTTATCTACAACAATAAAATGAAGTAATAATAATGTATTAACAATGTAACTCATGCATTAAAAGTCATCATATAATTGTTTCAATACCATTAAAAACAATTTAGTAAATGGCAGAATTGCGTCCACTATCATTTGGTGCAGTAAATGTGTTTGTGTGTGTAAATCAGGTGACTGTCGAGGCTCAGATAATTAAAGGTGAACAGAAGAATGATTCCTGCATGTGTAAAATAAGCAGCTCTATCTGGGCTTTTCCTACGGCCAGGTTTGAGGGAGTTCAAAAACAACTCCAGACCTGTGAGGAAAACCTTATTGAGTATCATAATAAGGTGAGATTCTTTAAATTCGTGTTAGATTCGATTCTAAAAGAAAGTAATGGCAATGACCTCATATGCGGTGTAACTTTCAGATAAAGGGCAGTAATGTACAAATGCCTAAGATGGAACTCAGTCTTAAAAACATCAAAGCCCGCCTGAAACCTTTCGAGTATCTGGACACAAACGGCCTGTACAACACTCTTCACCTGCAACAGCTGATACAAGAACTTGATGAAATGTATAATACTGCCAGAGATGCTCAAAAGAAAAACCCCAGCAAAGAGACAAATGACCTTCTCAAGGAGGTAAATCATTCTCATAATCCTACATCAAAAAACAGGTCTCGAAATTTTTTTGGTATTATTTATATAATAGCATTTATTTTGAATTAACTTTTATTTTTATATTTTGAATTCTCATTTTAATTTCAGTTTTAGTAATTTTGTTACGTGTTTTTGTCTTTCATTATTTTTTTCAAATATTTCTATTTAGCTTTATTTATTATTATTATTACTTATTAATTTATTTTAGTAATATATTTCAGTTCATTTCTCATTTAAAGTTTTTCATGTTTTCTATATCTATCTATCTATCTATCTATCTATCTATATAATTTTATTTAGCTCTACTTCAATTACTGAAAACAATTTTAGTAGCTGAAAAGCCATACAATGAAAGTTTTGTTTTCAGTGTAAGAAACACTGAAATTTAAGTCATTATTCTGTACAATTGCTGTTCCACGAAGCTCATGTTCAGTCTGCATTCATATAAAAAAAAATATCTTTTGATTATGGTTTACTCTTCATTTAAGTTATATGTATACATGAAGATGAACTGAAGATTAGAAAAGACAAAGTTGAAAAAAAATGGAAAACAAAAATGTATTTGTTGACCATTATATCATATGTTTTCCTCTCAGTTGACTAATGCAAAGAAGGACGTCCAGAACATGTACAAAAATAATATCTTCAATCTAGAGACAATGAAATCGAGGCTACGTGTACTCAACAACCGAGTGCAAACCTGTAAAACTATACCTGAAGACTTCAGAAGTAAGTACACAACTTTCAGTGAGTGGAGAAATGTTTTGACATTCACATTGTGGTCTCATTGGTGCCCTTCAGCAGCATTGTGAAGATTGGTTTGATGGATTTCCATGAAATAGGCAGTAAAATGCTTATCTTAAGCGTATGACCAATCCATACGATTCCACTTGCAGGCGCTTGTCATCAGCGTATCATATCCAACATAAGTTCTCCAGTTGTTACCAAGCTCAATTCCATCAGCAAGTCCTACATCTCAGGTGCTTGGGGTCGCGATGCGAAACAGGACAGTAAGGAACGCTACTGGGAGCACTGTCTGGTGAGCGGAAACCAGTATGGCAACACAATCAGGATGTACAACTCATACGAAGATTTCATGGCCAGCAAGAACTACAAAGATGAATACATTGCATCATCCTACTACCACAAGAATGCTGTTCAGGGCTCTGGCACTATTCTGTACGACAACACTGTATTTTACCAATGCTACGGCACCGCTGAGATCTGCAGCTTCAACATTACGACACAAACAACCAAGCGTATGAAACTGGATGGGGCTGGAATTGACAACAAGTTCCCTTTCTGCTACTACAGCTGTCGTGATTGGACAGACATCGACCTGGAGGCTGATCAGGACGCCGTGTGGGTGATATACGCCACCGAGGAGAACCACGGCAACATTGTTGTGAGCCGTTTAGATCCGCTGGAGCTCAATATCACACATACCTGGAAGACGCATCTCTTCAAGAGGTCCGTCACCAGCACGTTTATGGTGTGCGGGGTCCTGTATGCTACACGCTTTGTTAATACTTATGAAGAAGAGGTGTTTTATGCTTTTGATACAACCACTGGTCAAGAGATAAACTCTCTGTCTTTGCCCTTTGAGAAGGTTTCTTCTGGAATAGCTAATCTGAACTACAATCCGGTTGACAGGAGACTTTACATGTATAATGATGGCTATCTTTTAGCATATAACACCTTTAAATGAGGTTCTTTCATACGCAGATAATAAAAAAGATGTAATCCAAAAGTCCAAATTGCACAGCATGCTGAAAATCTCAAAATATGCACAGTGGTTAAACTAAAGCTTTACGCTATATCATTATGTGATTGTGAGACTTTGAAGTACTTAAAGTCAGATGAACCAATTTGTCTGCTTTTGTCATTTCAATAAATATGCTTGTACTGCATTTCTCTGTCAGTCTCTTTTTTTTTTAACTCACCTTTTCTACAACTTTACCAATTACTGTACTGCAAACTCAACTATTTCTTTCAGTACTGTAACATTACAGTTATCAGGTTAACAATAACAGATACTGGCAAGAGCCAAAATGCAACATCATTACACTATATGGCACATTCTAAAGCCATTATCCTATCCGACATTGCTGCTAAGAGAAGGCCTTTAAATTTGCCAAATCAAACTTGCGACCTGTAGAGTTTTGATTTGTGCATTAAAAACTGTTGGGAACCCAGCAGATGTGCTCATGTGCATTCAGGTAAGAAGAAAACTTTAGAGCTCCATGCAATTGTGTGTATTGTATTATGGTGTTTAAAAGATCATTTTAAAGTGATAATATTAAACAAAATTGATGTTATAAAATATTGGACATTAATAAAAATAATGCATAATGGCAAAATCCTGCTTTTTACATAATAATTGTAGCACATCAAACTGTTATGTCACAGACTGAGTATTGAAAAGCTAATTTCAAGTAGCTACTTGTTGCTTGGGAAACTTTACTCAGCATCATTTGACCACCTTCACAGGTAGCCTAGACAACTTTTAACCGAAATGACAGCACTGCATACAAACAACAGAGGGAAGCGTCAGAACCCAATAGGATCTACATTACAATGAAAATATGTTTTTCCAGTTGTCAACTGCAGTAAAATAAGGTTAATATGTGAAAAGTTTGGAATATTACATAACCCGCATGTTTGTGTGTGCATTTCATATTTGAAATCTGCATATGAATGTTTAAATCAGCCATAATGTGTTTGCATCTGTGTTTGTAGGTTTTCCAGCACTAACATTTAATTTCATTCTGATTTGATTCCATTAACCAAAATGAGCAGTACATAAAAACACATGCTTTTCCTCCACAAAACAAGCAGTTCTGGCATCTAAAATATGTAAAATCATATTTATTTACAGTAAATGTACATACCCCACTGGTGATAGGAAAGTACTTTTGAAATTACTGTAAATAGTAATTGGACATTATATTATACAATTGTTCTGATAACACAGTCCCCTTGTTTGTTTTTGCATGTAAGCTTTTGCATGTTGCTAAATCTCAAAACCTTTTAGTATACTGACTTAGAGATCTACTGAAAGATGAGCTCATAAGTTAGAATATAGGCGTCACTGTAGACATACAGCAAATGATCTCTGGGGTCATAGTTAAGAAACTCAATATTAGTCTGCATCTTCTTAAATTTAATTTTCAAATCATAGCGCTCTTTGTTTGTTTTGGTGTCATAGGAGTAAAAGATCTGTTCTGTTTCTTTATCCAGGTAACGAGTAGCATAAAGCACACCGCACACCATGAAAGTGTTTGTGGCAGTTATTTTGTACAAAGAGGTTTTCCAAGTTTGGCCCAAAACTGGGGGGTTACTCGTCTCGATTTTACTGATAACCACATTTCCAAAGTTGCTTGTAGTTCCATATATGACATAGACCCCAGATTCATCTGTGGCAAAATCCATATCAGTATAGCTGTATGATGTGGCGAGGTGTCCAAATGGAAACTTGTTGTTGTAACCTGTATCACTAGGTAAAGCCACAGTACTGATAGCACGAGTCGTCATGTTGAACCGACAGACAGAGTATGTGTTGTAACAGTTATAGTAGAGCGCATTGCTGTACATGACCATGTTTGGCCCCTGAATTGTGTTTGTTGTGGGATTAGAGTTTGATATGTATGTATCTTTTAGTCCTAAACCTAATAAAAGAGTACTCAAGGTGCTGTACTGGCGGACATAGTAGCCATATACGTTACTACTTGTCAGCACCACCAGCCAGTACTTGTTCTCGTCTCCTGGAGCGGGCTTCATATCTCGACCCCAAGCACCATAAGCATAGGAGGTGCTGTATGGTGTGATGGAAGATGTTCTAGGTCCTGCCACATTGACCATTTGACCCAGACCACAGCGTCCTGAAAAAAACAGAAAACTCAGTAGCCATTATTTGTGATACACACTCTTCTTATCTCAACATGTTCAACTTCTACTGCAAATTGATAGGTAAAAATTGATAGCCTGAATGCACTGTAAGTCGCTTTGGATAAAAGCGTCTGCTAAATGCATTAATTTAATTTAATTTAATTTAATTTTAAATTCTGGTGAAGTGTAACGTTTTTTTATCATGTGGCTTTATATTCAGCAGCCGCACCACAGATTCACGCCCCCGCTAACAAGCATTGCAGGAAATACTGACAGTCGATATTAAGATTGTACAAATTAAGATAACAGTTAATCGGAAAACAATACTCAACACTAGTAGCTAATAATGAAAAAAGGGACTATTGAGGTCTTTAGCATGCCTGGGGAAGCTGTAGGAGGTGGTGATGAAGCCTTGAGCTCATCTTTGCACTGTTCCAACGTCTTCTTCATTTGGTTCTCTCGATACTTTTTAATCACTTGCATTTTGTCAAACTTCTCCAACTCCACCATTGCACCCTTCATATCATCAAGCTTTAAGACAAAGAGGGAAAATAAGAAGAATTTAGGCCGTTAAAAAAATGAGTAATGAAATATCCTTTAACAAAACAGCAAATAATTCCCATTCATTTAGATAACACTAATTAACATACAGTATTATTTACAATGTCATTTTTTTTTACATTGTTTTATTTCTCACCTCTATATATAGCTTATATTAGTTGTTTGTGTGTATTTCTTTTATTTACATTTATAGTTTAAATTATTAGATGATTTTCTAAAATTTCCTCTTTGTGTTATTATGTGAATATATTACATTGCAATGATTCTATGGATTTGTTTTCATTTTACGAACTTTTTTTTGTACAGCAACTCACCTGAGCTGCAGCCTGTACACCTTGATGATGGTAATCGCTGGTGGTCCTGTTGAGTTTGTTGAGGAGGTCTTGAATTTCGCCAAACTCTAACTCAATGATGCGCAGAGACACGGCCGCATACAGATTGCTGTTTGCTTTTTCCAGCATGACCACATCGTCCTCTAGTTGCTTGATACGTTGTTGTAGACCCAACACAAGTCTGTCTAAGTCTGTCATCTGCAGATAATTACATTAACATTATTCATTGAATTTGACTGAATTTATTAAAACTATTTAGAATTCATTTGAATGAAATATAAAGAAAAATTTGTTTAAATAATAAAATAAAAAAATACCTTTTCTGAAGTGATGCTCCCAATGCATTTCAAGACAGCAGTCTCTACTTTTGTAAGTTCATCTTTAGGAAAAGGAGGATCTAAATTTTTTAGATCGCACACACATTCTTTCCCTGTTGCTGACTGTAATGAACAAATCACAGGAATTTAAAAGATAAATTTAAAAAACTAAAATAAAAATAAAATTTCTATGCATTCTCTGTAACAATATATTAGACACAGTACTTGGAGAAATAAGGTATCAGTAATAATTGATGTAAATGACTTTATCTTCCTTACCTGAGAGAAACTTAATGGGATGACAATCATCAAAATGAATATATGGGACTGACTCATCTCTAAAGTTGCAAAGGGACACTATAACCTTAAACAACTTGTGTGGCAGCAGCAGAGTTTTAAAGCCATATCATTATGATGAAATAACTAATAAAAACCGAGACAGATTTCTTAATTTCTTTGGGTGACCCTTTGCAATCTTCATCTTATCTCTGTGGACACCTTTGGATGGTCCATGAGTAATTAGTTTCGACATTAGTTTTGCAACAGAGTTAGCTTTTAATTTTCATATTTTGTCTCACTGTCTAACTGACGCTGAACTGGACTGACAGCGTCTTGAAGATTTATTTCTCAAGTTCAAAGGTTTAGCACATTGAGCTTTTTTTTTAGTCTTTTATAGGGTGTACAAAATGCAATAATATTTGTAATTTTACATTAACAGTAAAATTTCACCCTAAATGGGCATTTTAGATCACTGTTTATAAAATGCTTTGCTATGCTTCATTTGTTTTCCTTTAGCAATTATTTTTTTTTAATTATTGAATAGTTCTTTATACCAAACTTTTTTTTTTTAATGATCAGTTTCAAATTAATGTGGGGAAAAAAATGATGCATGAAGAAATAAGAGAGGATGTATTGTCTTATCGCCGTGGACACATTTGGCAGGTCCATGAGTAAAGTAAAACAAATGTCTTGCCTCACAATCTCACTGCAATGTCGCTTTATATAATGTTTGCAACATCTTGTGTCGCGTGCAGGTAAAAAATAGGATCTTTTGCTCATCAGACTGTCATAGCCTACCTGTTGGTCATTTCTTTTCCCTCTCATATCCAGATAGATCTGTCCCTGCTGTGAGGTTTGGAAGTCTCAAAATCAGAACAGAGTGTGCACATGTGTGTCAGGTGACCGTAATTGTTCCAGAACCTAGGTCTACAAAGATCTTATGTTATGAGATGGTATTATTAATATTATTTTATGATACAAAATTTTGTTAATCGTTTCCCACAATGAATTGTTTGTACATAGAAGTGCAATCGTGTTACAATAATGTGCTCTTGACATTTGTCATTAAAATAACATGACAGAAACTGCCTAAAATGAAGTGTAAAGATGAGAAGAAAGTAGTGTCTGTGCAGGCAGTGCCCCATGCCACCCCTTATATGAATATTTAGATCAAGCATAATGGAAGCATTATGTTCTGCAAATGTATCTGTGTGTGTAGTGTTTATGTCTGTATAATTAAGTAAATCAGCACTAATATTTTCACTCAAATTTTATTTCAAGAACCAAAATGTGATACATAATGATTTTCCATTTTCAAAACAATCATATTTAGAATATCAAATATGCAAAATCATTACACTTATTGGTGAATAAAAGACAAGATATTATTAATCAGTGAACTTGCTAAAACAATTTCATATGTCGCAATGTAGGCATCACTGAAGACATACAGCAAATTATCTCTGGGGTCATAATTAATATACTTAATATTAGTCTGCAACTTCTTAATGTGAATTCTCAAATCATAGCGTTCTTCGTTGGTCTTGGTGTCATAGGTGTAAAAGATCTCTTCTATTTCTTTATCAACGTAACGAGTAGCATAAAGCACACCGCACACCATGAAGGTGTTTGTCACAGTTTTTTTGTGAAGAGAAGTGAACCATGTTTGGTTGAAAACTGGCGGGTTACTCGTCTCGATTTTACTGATAATCACATTTCCGTAATTGCTTGTAGTCGCATATATAACATAGACCCCAGATTCATCTGTGGCAAAATCCATATCAGTATAGCTGTATGATGTGGCGAGGTGTCCGAATGGAAACTTGTTGTTGTAACCTGTATCACTAGGTAAAGCCACAGTACTGACAGAACGAGTCGTCATGTTGAACCGACAGACAGAGTATGTGTTGTAACAGTTATAGTAGAGTGCATTGCTGTACATGATCATGTTTGGCCCCTGAATTGTGTTTGTTGTAGGATTGGAGCTTGATATGTATGTATCTGTTGGTCCTATACCTAATATAATAGTACTCAAACTACTATACTGGCGGATAAAGTTGCCAAATGCATTACTACTGGACAGCACCACCAGCCAGTACTTGTTCTCGTCTCCTGGAGCAGGATTTGCATCTCGACCCCAAGCACCAAAAGAGTAGGACGTTCCGTACACTGTGAGGGAATATGTTTTAGGTCCTGATACATTGACCATGCTGCCCAGACCACAGTGACCTAAAAAGATAGAAGCAAAAATGTAAGTCTAATATTTTAACGCTGTAGCTGTGGTTACGTAATTATGATAAACTAGTTCATATTTACCTGGGGAAAGTGTAGGGGCTGGTGATGTACTATTGAGCTCCGCTTTGCAATGTTCCAGGTCCCTCTTAATACGCTGGTTCTCACGCTGTTGCACCATCACCTGCATGTGGTCAAACTTCTCCAGCTCTGTCATCGTGTTCTCCATATCCTGAAGCTGTAGAATGAGGGATTAAATAAGTAATTGCAAAGTGCACACAATTCATCTAAAAATCTCTGTTTAAGAAGTATTTAATTAATCATGATTAATGTTAATATTCACTTTTCTTGACGTGACATATATTTATACTTATCACAAAGCACCACAGAAATAAATACAAAAAATAATTAAAATAAAGAAATATTTAAGCATAAATTTATTTAATATATTTCAGTTTAATTCGAATTTTTGAATTAAATAAATATTTTCTTTAATGTAATACATTTCATGATCATATCACAAAGCATTGCAGAAAAGAAAAAAAACCTTAATTAAAAAAAAAAAAAAAAAAAAAAAAAAAAAAAAAAATATATATATATATATATATATATATATATATATATATATATATTATAAATAATATATATTATAAACATTCAAGGAAATATTTATTTAATCATTTTGAGCAGTATCATGTTTTACAACATCTAA
This sequence comes from Cyprinus carpio, assembly GCF_018340385.1. Classification (NCBI taxonomy): domain Eukaryota; kingdom Metazoa; phylum Chordata; class Actinopteri; order Cypriniformes; family Cyprinidae; genus Cyprinus; species Cyprinus carpio. Next base: position 7,293,520 of record NC_056596.1, on the reverse strand, counting down.
CGTATGAAACAACATTATTAGTATTGTAATCTTCTTATGAATGCAAATGAATATGACTGAAAATTATCAGTGTTGGTGAGGAATTATATTACTCTAGCATTACATACTACATCACTATAAACTCATTTCCTGTACTTATAATACAAATGGAAACTGTACATAAATTCACCTCTGCAGCAGCTTGTACACTGAGCTGCTGGTAACTGTTAGTGGTTCTGTTGAGTTTGTCCAGAAGGTCTTGAATCTCAGCTAACTCTAATTCAATAATGCGTAGAGACACGGCTGCATACAGATTTCCGTTGTCTTCTTTTTCCAGCATGGACACATTGTCCAGAAGCTGCCGTATACGGTGTTGTAGACCCAACACCAGTCTGTCAACCTCTGTCATTTATTGAATAGGTAACAATTAAATAAGACATTTTCCATCAGTAATAGACTTGTAAAAAATTAAACTGCAAATTATAAACATTTTTTTGTCATGCATGCCAGATTTGCAACCCTAAACATCACAATATTGCCATATTTCTACCTTTTCTGAAGTGATGTTCCAAGTGCATTGTGTAGCAGTAAACTCAACATTATTGAGTTTATTCACAGGGAAAGCAGGACCAGAATTTTGTAGCTCACACACACAGTCCTTCTCTTTAGCTGAGTGTGACTATGAAATAACAGTGCATAGGTAAATTCAACATACAAGCAATATAATGCCTTAAATATTGTAATATATAACTAAAATTATATAAAAAAGATGTCAGAAACAATGTTAAATAATAATAATAATAATATAAAATATAATATAAAAATAATAATGGAAAATTTAATTTTACCTGTGAAAAAATTAGAGGAATGACAACCATCAAAGTGAATAGGTTCGACTGACTCATGTCTGAGATAGGACAGGTGGTATCCTGTATCCTCGAGAATAAAGAACAGTTTTGCATGTCAGACGTTCGGATTTAAAGCCAAAAACCCAGGATTGCTTAGTGAGTTGACTGTTTCTGCTGACATGAGAGAAATTACGAAATGAGGAAGTTTATCATGTGATCCTGCAAATATTTTGAACAAGACTGATTTTTGTTCATATTGTCATCATATAGTATACAGATGCAGCTCAATAAATTAGAATGTCGTGGAAAAGTTCATTTCAGTAATTCAACTCAAATTGTGAAACTCGTGTATTAAATAAATTCAATGCACACAGACTGAAGTAGTTTAAGTCTTTGGTTCTTTTAATTGTGATGATTTTGGTTCCCATTTAACAAAAACCCACCAATTCGCTATCTCAACAAATTAGAATATGGTTAACATGCCAATCAGCTAATCGACTCAAAACACCTGCAAAGGTTTCCTGAGCCTTCAAAATGGTCTCTCAGTTTGGTTCACTAGGCTACACAATCATGGTGAAGACTGCTGATCTGACAGTTGTCCAGAAGACAATCATTGACACCCTTCACAAGAAGGGTAAGCCACAAACATTCATTGCCAAAGAAGCTGGCTGTTCACAGAGTGCTGTATCCAAGCATGTTAACAGAAAGTTGAGTGGAAGGAAAAAGTGTGGAAAAAAAAAGATGCACAACAAACCGAGAGAACCGCCTTATGAGGATTGTCAAGCAAAATCGATTCAAGAATTTGAGTAAACTTCACCAGGAATGGACTGAGGCTGGGGTCAAGGCATCAAGAGCCACCACACACAGACATATCAAGGAATTTGGCTACAGTTGTCGTATTTCTCTTGTTAAGCCACTCCTGAACCACAGACAATGTCAGAGGCGTCTTAGCTGTGCTAAGGAGAAGAAGAACTGGACTGTTGCCCAGCGGTCCAAAGTCCTCTTTTCAGATGAGAGCAAGTTTTGTATTTCATTTGGAAACCAAGGTCCTAGAGTCTGGAGGAAGGGTGGAGAAGTTCATAGCCCAAGTTGCTTTAAGTCCAGTGTTAAGTTTCCACAGTCTGTGATGATTTGGTGTGCAATGTCATCTGTTGGTGTTGGTCCATTGTGTTTTTTGAAAACCAAAGTCACTGCACCCGTTTACCAAGAAATTTTGGAGCACTTCATGCTTCCTTCTGCTGACCAGCTTTTTGAAGAAGCTGATTTCATTTTCCAGCAGGATTTGGCACCTGCCCACACTGCCAAAAGCACCAAAAGTTGGTTAAATGACCATGGTGTTGGTGTGCTTGACTAGCCAGCAAAAGGAGCCCCTACCAAGTATTGAGTACATGTACAGTAAATGAACATACTTTCCAGAAGGCCAACAATTTACTAAAATTTTTTTTTTTTTATTGGTCTTATGAAATATTCTAATTTGTTGAAATAGTGAATTGTTGGGTTTTTGTTAAATGTGAGCCAAAATCATCACAATTAAAAGAACCAAAGACTTAAACTACTTCAGTCTGCAATGAATGTATTTAATACACAAGTTTCACAATTTGAGTTGAATTACTGAAATAAATGATCTTTTCCATGACATTCTAATTTATTGAGCTGCACATGTATGTGATTGATAGGCACGTACTAGAAAATAATATCATTGCCATAACTATTTGAAAGCAGAGGAGAATACCAGTTTTGCTGACATAACAATAAAATGTTAGAAATTTCTTTTTCATGAATTGCCTTTTTTCTTGAGACTGTCATAAGTAAAATACATGTATATATACATAAGCCTATTAGTTTTAATATTGCACTGACATAAGAAAAAAAAAGGAAACATAACTAAGGGATTGTTTCACTGATTTCTGCTATTTCATTATGATGATGCAGTACAGAAACAAATTAGCATAATAAAAGTGCAGATATCTGCATAAAATGTAGGATGATCTGGGGTGGTAATTTTTTTTAGAGAACTTGTGGTTGAATTTTCCTACGTTTCTCAACTAAATGTCTTCTTGAATTTCACAAATGAGACATAAGTGCAATTTTCACATCCTTTTCAACAGCCCCTCAAAACTGCTGATTTGACTAGCTAAAATTGCAACATCGTAGTGCTTGTGTGGTGATTTAAAGCAGATCTCTAGTCTTTCAGCCCATTTGGTCATCATGTTCGTCTACCTGCTGCTCCTCACAGTCATTGTAAGTTTTTCTTCCATGAATAAGGTCATATGTATCTAGCATTCCGACAACTCTGAAAAATAATGATTTTGAAAGAATTTATCTATGATACAATAATCTGATTGTGTTTGTACATTAGGTGACTGTCGAGGCTCAGCGAGTTCCAGGTCAACAGAAGACTGATTCATGTTTGTGTAAAATAAATAGCTCTATCTGGACTTTCCCTGCTGTAGAGTTTATGGAAGTCACAAGACAGGTCCAGATCTGTGAGGACAACCTGAATGAGTTTGAGGAAAAGGTAAGGTATCGATTAAGACTCTAATGACAATTAGAACTAAATGGACCCTGTACTTATTTTCAAATGATGTTCAGTACAATTGAGAAGAATATCAGTTAACTTTCTGTACTGACTTGCAGTTAGAACACAAATGCAGAACTGCCGATGATGGAAGCCACTCTGCAGAACATCTCAGCCCGTCTGAAAGCATTTGGTTACCTTCACACAAGTGGACTGTACAGCGCACTTCAACTGCAACAGCTGAACCGGGAACTCGAGGAAATCCATCAATCTGTCAATGAAACACACAAGCAGAACCCTAACAAAGAGACGCATAACCTACTCAGTGAGGTAGACACTGCAACACCAGATCACAAATATTTTTCTAAACTCCTTTCAAATCAATCTTGAATTAGAGATAACAACCATCTCAACGATATAAAAGGTATCCAATTTAATGAGACCATCTGATGTTCTCAGTTAAATAAGGCGAAAAATGATGTCCAGAGGATGTACAAAGATGATTTCTTCAACCTAGAGACCATGAAGAAGAGGTTACGTGACCTTAACAACCGTGCACAGAGTTGCAAGACCATACCAAATGATTTCAGAAGTACGTACATTACTGTCTTTTATAAGTTCTTTTTTTCATGAAGGTAGGACATAGAAACATCTGTGCTTTCAAATGCCATTTTCTAAATTATAAATGGTCCAAAAAGATTTTAACAGACTAAAAAACTGTGTTACTAAATCACTTGCAGGTACCTGCCACCAGCGCATCATGACCAGAATAAGTTCTCCAAGCATGACCAAGCTCAATTCCATCAGCAAGTCCTATATTTCAGGTGCTTGGGGCCGTGATGCCCTGCTAAGCAGTAAGGAACACTACTGGGAACACTGTCTGGTGAGTGGACACAAGCATGGCAACACAATCAGGATGTACACCTCACGTGAAGACTTCATGGCTAACAGGAACTACAAGGACGAACAGATAGCACCATCATACAGCGACAAAAATGCTGTTCAGGGCTCTGGGACTATATTGTACGACAACACTGTATTTTACCAATGCTACGGCACCGCTGAGATCTGCAGCTTCAACATAACTACAAAAACAACCAAGCGTATGAAACTGGATGGGGCTGGAATCGACAACAAGTTCCCTTTCTGCTACTACAGCTGCCGTGATTGGACAGACATCGACCTGGAGGCTGATCCGGACGCCGTGTGGGTGATATACGCCACCGAGGAGAACCACGGCAACATTGTTGTGAGCCGTTTAGATCCGCTGGAGCTCAATATCACACATACCTGGAAGACGCATCTCTTCAAGAGGTCCGTCACCAGCACGTTTATGGTGTGCGGGGTCCTGTATGCTACACGCTTTGTTAATACTTTCCAAGAAGAGGTGTTTTATGCTTTTGATACAACCACTGGTCAAGAGATAAGCTCTCTGTCTTTGCCCTTTGAGAAGGTTTCTTCTGGAATAGCTAATCTGAACTACAATCCTGTTGATGGGAAACTCTACTTGTATAATGATGCCTATCTTTTATCATATGATACCTTCTTCTAAGGGTGTTTCAAATGCAGTTACCCAATAAAAAGTGTGTTGTTTCAAATTCAAAACTAGTCTGTTTTGTTTCACACAGCTTTTATGTAGATGGTTCAGAAATGTCTTACTACTCGCAATTAAGAGAGTGCCTCTTAAAAACATGACATTCAGAAACTATAAAAGCAAAAATGTGAGAATGGACATCAAAGAATTGATATTTGGAGCCCTCTGGTGTTTGGATGGAAGGCTCTACAGACTGTGCTGTTTCTTGGTCTTGTGTTTCTGGTTGTGAATGCTCTTGTTGTTCTGTTCCTGATCATCTCGAAAATGCAAAGACAATCCAACATATTCTACAAACTTCATGCTTAATGTCAGTACTTACAACTCAACGTTAGCTTTACTGAGGCAATTACAAAGCATATTATTGGATATGCCATATTTGAATCTGTAGTACAATAGGTGATGTTCACTCTCTTGTGACCACACATCATCTGCTGCTTTTTTTACATGGTCGAAAGAATTGTTTATTGTGATTATGAGTATTTTTTTATCGAACACTGGTATCTTTAATCATATACTCCACTTCATGTTCTGCCTAAAATTGCTCATTACTTCAATAAATGTCTTCTTAGTTTGACTGGAGAAAACTGGCCATGTGGACCTCTTTGTACAGTGAATTTAGGGCACTCATTATTGTGCCTCTCTTCGCTTTGATTTTATAGACAGGATCAAACTTATGGGTTTTTCTTTGTCCTTTACTGTGGAGCCAGTAGTGCTTTATGAGTCATTATAACTCGGCACACTGCTCTATGAGTCACAGGCTAGAAGACAAGTGGCTCTTATAATTGGAGGTGTGAGCAAAAGTCAGACTGAGCTTGTTATTGTTCAGGTGCTTCAAAAGAACAGCATGGTTGCTGAGTCAATATGACAGGCAGGGATCTTGTGGGTAACCATTATAGCACATGAGCATTTCAAAGCAACTGTTTTTCTGCTGAGATTGGAGTGTATCACAATTCATATGTGTTGGTTACAGCTGAAGAAAAAAGAAAAAAAAAAAACAAACACTCACCTAAGTCTGAGGGTATATTATATAACAATTCTTGTGTGTTCTTCAGTCTGTACATCAATTTTCTACAGATTGTGTAAATAAGAATAAAATAAATTGTTCAGTAATCTTTTTAATAATTTCTTAAAAAAGAAAAAAAAACATTTTAATCTGTAAACTTTTAGCTAATATTTTATAATTTAGCAGTATTGTCTGATGAGGGATATTTAATCGTGCATCTTGTTTTCTTCTATTCTTACATTTGGACGACCTTTTCTATCATCTAACACTCAGAATTAATTTAGAGTTAGGGAATGAAGTTTTGAGAGACTCAAAATCACTGATTCTTGAGATAAGGGACAAAACTTTAAAATGTGCTACCAGTCATATACCACCTGGCCTATAGATGGCACTGTTTGTTTAAACAATAAAAAAATCAGAAACCCCTGGCTGCCTCATTTCCGCTGTCATATTGGTCTCACAGACAGAACCAGATGTTTAATGGTCAGCATAAAGTCTAGTTTGAAGTCAGTTTTCTGGCCAAGAACGAGCCACTCAGATCAACCATCTGTTTAATATGTTCAACTGCCTTGTTTTATATGATACATGGGCCAAGTGATAAATATAACTGGCATTTTGAGAAACCTTTTTATATACTTTTTTGTGCGATATGCATTAGAAAGTTGTATATAGATAATTATTGCTATACATTTAGATTTAAATTCCAACATCCGTGTGACTGTGGTATGCATTATTGGTACTTGAACTGGTCATTTAGCAGTGGGTCATCAATGAGCCTGTGACATTTGAAGAAACCTATTGCATCAGTGTCAGCGTGGGCAACAAGTGTATCATATTTCCCTACTACAGACTGAGTCTTCAAAAGCTGAATCAAAAAATATGGGAAAAACAAGTAAAAAAAAAAAAAGAACTAAACTAAATGCAAACAACAGAGGGCAGTATCTATGCAATATACAAGCTTCTAGGCTCTGTTCATTAAGTAATTTGTAAAGACAAATCAGCAGAACTGATATACGTCATTTACAAAGTAGAACAATGATGTAGCTGACAATCCAAAGGTGCTGGTGGTGTTTCCTAACAGCCAAAAGAGACAGCTGAAGAACCATGTCTCCTGTAGATCTACAATTTCACAGACAGAAACAACAGACTCCATATCATTGTTCTTATTAAATCAGCCTATTTCTTGATTTAATTCACATTACATTTCTGAGAAACATCCATTTTAACTGTCACAACGAGACGTTCTAGTAAGGATGTGTGTATGGCAGAAACTTGAGGTTAAACTAAACCACAGGCCATGTGGAAGCCATTGGCAAAAATACAGAGTGCAGGACATGGAAAAAAGAGAGACAGGAAGCCATAGTCTCTCATTGACTCGTAATAACACCCCACAGCCAGCAGGGCAGGGCAGGTTTCTCCACTCTTCAGCCCCTTTGGACTGGAAATAGACTCAGGGTGGAGCAACATCGTTCAGTGGGATCTCATAATGACAAGGCTCGTTTCAGTTTGATTATATAAATAAAGTCTTTTTTAGGAATCCTGGATGGAATCCACTCATAAAGAGCTGAAATGCTGACTGAAGCTATGGGAGGGACAATCAGGCGCTTGTTCTTACAGTTAGACATAGTTTGATTTGGCTATGTGGATTGTAGGTAGAAGATGATTCTGTACAGAAAATATTCTGTGAGGTAGACAAAATAATTCTATAAATCCGTCAATTACAAAGAAACGTATGTGAACAGTTGTGGAGTTTTAAGGGATTGTCATTATAAATTTTAAGTATGCAAAATCATGTATTTTGTCACACACCAGGGCTTTTGTTTTTAATAAAATTGATTAAAATATATAATACATTATATATATATATATATATATATATATATATATATATATATATATATATATATATATATATATATATATATATATATAAATGATTTGTAGAATGCAATAAATAGAATGCAATAAATAATAAGTTTATCTGACCATACTTTACGTTTTGTGTAATATCCATATTTTCCCTTTGTAACTTCCTCTTTATTGCAAAAATGACTATAAAATGCAATTGACAAAGATTTAGGCCTACTGCATTGTCAGATGATGTTATGGGATGCTAACAGAAGAAAAGTATCTTGCTTTAAAGCATTAGTGTTTTATTTCACAAAATAGTATTATATGGCTCTTTCACAGCTGTTTGATTGAATCATGCGCAGTGCTTGTACTTTGCTTACATTATCTTGAGTTCATAGCAAGCAGCAGCCACGGTCAGGGATTCAGCTCCTAAGGATGGTGGGATCTCTCTATCTTCTTCTTGTACTGCTCTTCTTTCTTTCCTATGCTTTACTCCATCCATAAATTCCTGTAGGCCTTCACAGAATTGCTCCCAAGACCAACTATGGAGAACAGAGAACAAACTTTATTTTAAAAAATGTTCTTGAATTTTTTTTTTTTTAGTAACAGAACAGTAACGAAAACACTTGAATTTAAACTATAAGAACAGACAGAGGAAACGGGATTAGGACAGGTCTGAACCTCCATTTCCCACATGAGCACCAAAGCTCAATGTATGTTAAGGCTCCAACAACATTATGACTGCATTCAAAATTTTAAATAATTATTTGGATATTCACATTTCTATACTTTAACTATAATCCAAGTAAAAATTGTATTCATTTTGTGAATATGGGTAGAAATTTTGTACAAAACCAAATTTTAATCATTTGCAACAATATTCTGTCACACTATGCACTAATATCATCTCAGTAAGTGACCATAATAGGATACAATTGTCACTAAACCTGTATGACACAGTTGTTGTCATAGAAACATAAATGCATGGTGACATTTGTCATTGTAATTGACCATAATAAGGTCATGATGATCTCTGTTCAATGTCCTTGCAAAATGTAATGAATAAATATATAAAACTTCACTTCATTCCAGATCTATGCTTATAAGAGGAGAGATAAAGCTGATAAGGAACACTTGGCAAAATGTTTGCCAGAGTGGATCTGGTAAAAAGCCTTTGTAATCTCAATATCTTTAACAGAATCAATAAACGATTTGTGCCGAGTCATGTCATATTCACTCTTATTCATTCTCAAACATGACTCGGTGAATGACTTAATTTTCACTCAGTTTCTCACACAAAGTTATCATACGACTTCAGAAGACTTTGAACATAGTCCTTTTTATGGTACTTATATAGTGTTTTTAAATCTGTTTTGAAGCTTGACATTATAAACCACCATCCACTTTTGTTGTACACTCTTAAAAATAAAGGGTCTTTATTAGCTTTTTTGGTTCCATGAAGAACCTTTGACATCCATGGAACCTTTCCATTTCATAAACAGTTCTTTATTGGGAAAAAGGTTCTTCTGATTATTCAAATGCTCTTCACAAGAAGAAAATAATGGTTCTTTTAAGAACTGTTTACTGGAAGGTTCTTTGGGGAACCCAAAATGGTTCTTCTATTGCTTCACTGTTAAAACCCATTTTTGGAACCTTTATTTTTAAGAATGTATGGGGAAGAGCAGCTCAGACATTCTGCCTTGTGTGTTTCACAGAAGAACAAAAAGTTCAGTAAATGTTGAAAAAGGTTTAATTTATGATTTACTGTTCATTTGAAGTTCAAAGTTAAGGCGCAGTCACATTAGCAAAATATTCCTGGCAAAAAATTGTCCGCTGTCAACATGTAGTGAAGTATGAAACACCACTCACAAAAATGTAACTTACAAACTCAGCAATTTTCCATGTGACCAACTTGAAACTGTTGCGAAATCGGCATGGGGAAATCTTTCGCTCTCATGTGAAATTCCCAGTTACGTGGATTCCAAATAACTGAATTTCGCACACAAAAATTTGCAGGACAATGGCAAATGTGACCACACTTAAAATTACTTATAAAAACTTGTCTCTGTTCCTATTATCTCTCTTCAGAGTCGCTTTATAGCTCAGCCAACAGCTTGCGTGTGGAATCAGCTTTGACTGTTGTTTTACAGAATACTGGTCTCAAACTTAACCCCTGTTTGGGATGCTATCCCTCTATAGTCCTCTAAAACATCTGCAAAGAGAAATCATCATAAAAAAGCCTCAGGCCAACGCCCATTGTATATTTGGAATCATGTAGGTTATTTCTGACACTAGCATAATTTATGCTCTATTGCCCAACCAAGGTGAAGTACATACAGTGGGTACGGAAAGTATTCAGACTCCCTTAAATTTTTCACTCTGTTATATTGCAGCCATTTGCTAAATTCATTTAAGTTAATTTTTTTCCCTCATTAATGTACACACAGCACCCCATATTGACAGAAAAACACAGAATTGTTGAGATTTTTACAGATTTATTAAAAAAGAAAAACTGAAATATCACATTGTCCTAAGTATTCAGACCCTTTGCTGTGACACTCATATATTTATCTCAGGTGCTGTCCATTTCTTCTGATCATCCTTGTGAGATGGTTCTACACCTTCATTTGAGTCCAGCTGTGTTTGATTATACTGATTGGACTTGATTAGGAAAGCCACACACCTGTCTATTTAAGACCTTACAGCTCACAGTGCCTGTCAGAGCAAATGAGAATCATGAGGTCAAAGGAACTGCCTGAAGAGCTCAGAGACAGAATTGTGGAAAGGCACAGATATGGCAAAGGTTACAAAAAAAATTCTGCTGCACTTAAGGTTCCTAAGAGCACAGTGACCTCCATAATCCTTAAATGGAAGACGTTTCGGATGACCAGAACCCTTCCTAGAGCTGGCCGTCCGGCCAAACTGAGCTATCGGGGGACAAGAGCCTTGGTGAGAGAGGTAAAGAAGAACCCAAAGATCACTGTGGCTGAGCTCCAGAGATGCAGTCGGGAGATGGGAGAAAGTTGTAGAAAGTCAACCATCACTGCGGCCCTCCACCAGTCGGGGCTTTATGGCAGAGTGGCCAGACGGAAGCCTCTCCTCAGTGCAAAACACATGAAAGCCCGCATGGAGTTTGCTAAAAAACAGAGAAATAAGATTCTCTGGGTCTGATGAGACCAAGATAGAACTTTTTGGCCTTAATTCTAAGCGGTATGTGCGGAGAAAACCAGGCACTGCTCATCACCTGTCCAATACAGTCCCAACAGTGAAGCATGGTGGTGGCAGCATCATGCTGTGGGATTTGTGCAATCGAAGGAAAGATGAATGCGGCCAAGTACAGGGATATCCTGGACGAAAACCTTCTCCAGAGTGCTCAGGACCTCAGACTGGGCCAAAGGTTCACCTTCCAACAAGACAATGACCCTAAGAACACAGCTAAAATAATGAAGGAGTGGCTTCACAACAACTCAGTGACTGTTCTTGAATGGTACAGCCAGAGCCCTGACTTAAACCCAACTGAGCATCTCTGGACAGACCTGAAAATGGCTGTCCACCAACGTTTACCATCCAACCTGACAGAACTGGAGAGGATCTGCAAGGAGGAATGGCAGAGGATCCCCAAAAAACTTGTTGCATCTTTCCCAAAAAGACTCCTGGCTGTATTAGATCAAAAGGGTGCTTCTACTAAATACTGAGCAAAGGGTCTGAATACTTAGGACAATGTGATATTTCAGTTTTTCTTTTTTAATAAATGTGCAAAACTGTCAACAATTCTGTGTTTTTCTGTCAGTATGGGGTGCTGTGTGTACATTAATGAGTGAAAAAAAAGAACTTAAATGATTTTAGCAAATGGCTGCAATATAACAAAGAGTGAAAAATTTAAGGGGGTCTGAATACTTTCCGTACCCACTGTGCCTGCATGGTCTCGTGACAAAATAATAGTATGCATCCCAGGGTAGTGCACAGTTTCGTGCACACCTCTGGGGCCAATATCAGGCAAGGATTTGTCCAACAGAGCCACCACAGCCCGCAGAACATCCTCATTCTTTATCTGCAAGATCAAGACAATCTACATATTCATACATGCTCACACAAATATATGCATGTATATGTCATCAAAGCACAAAAAATCAGAACATCTGCCTGTAGAAAAGTCATGTAAAAAAAAGCAGAAGACTCAAGAACACTCATAGATCTGGTGCAAGCCAGTGCAAGGCGACCCACCCCCCACACCGATGTTTGCAGAGCTCTGGCTGGGAAAAAATCCATTCAATTAAGACTGGGAGTTCCTGGACAACACGATGGGAGGCTGAAACGTGAACTATATTCCCGATCGTGCTAGCTCTACAATTTCATATTTTGTGGAGTAAGAGCAATAAAAGCTCAGATAATATTTCAACAACATGGACGGAGTTAATATGCAGAAAGGAAGTGGAATACAGCACTCAGTAATCAATAAACATCAATGAAGGGAAAGCAAGCAAGATAATAAAAGAGGCTAAGTGGGATTGAAATGAATTAGCGTGTGTGTGGGTGTAAATGTATAGGCATGTATGAGGCAATTTGGGATATTTATGCTTTTCTAAAATCAAGTCAGCTGCCAACGGAGGAAGCATTTTAAGGAACATTTCTGATGCAAAGACTTTTCCAGAAGGTACACAACTTAATTATGTTGCCTAAGATACCTTTTTGGGGCCAAATTCTATTGTATATATCCTTGGTGGAGATGGCAATCCCAGAAAGTATTGCAACAATCTCAGTGAAAAATAAATCCAATGGCAGACCAGCTGAGAGTGATGATCTTACAGTACATTCTAATAAAACACATATTAATAAAATTATATTTCATTAAATATCTGTAATTTTATATTGAAAAATGTGAAAGCAAGGCTGCTTACTAGGCTTCAGATAATGAAAGTCTGTTTGTAGTAATTTGCTGGTGTATATTTTGCTATGCTATAATGTATTTAGGATGTGAACCAAACCTGCACAGATTTGGCCTTTCCAAATCCAAAATAACACTCAAATGTCTTGTGATATTTACATTGTTTGGTGGGATGCTTGTAATCCTTACAACAGTATTTCACATCTCAGCCCACATTGTGTTTACAGGCCCCAGAAGATTAATCAACAGGTATTTAACTACCCACCCAGTTATATCTAATTATAAATGGCTACCAGTGTGGCAAATAAAGTTTATTTTGGACTTCTAGTGTGATATTAGTCAAGTTATTTAGTAAGAGTCACGACACGCACACAAAAAGGTAGATCCAAGTGCAGTATGTTTTATTGGGGCAATCCAAATATCATAAACTTAGCCAGGCAATGGTCAAAATCCAGGTAATCAGTCCAAAACAAGAAACACGAACACAGCAAGGAAACACGAAACCAGGGTGACATTAAACAAGGACTCCGTAACAATGACAGAAACAACCAGGGTATTTAAAGACAGGTGCAAACAAGGTAAGTGGTGACAGCTGAATACAATGAACAGTGATGAGCAGCTAAGGCTAGTGGGAAATGAAGTTCTGACGAAGGTGACAATAAGGGGAAGTGAGACCTCTAGTGGCCACCCAGGGAGACACAGAACAGACACCGTGACACTACCCCCTCCCTCTAAGGAGCAGCTTCCAGATGCTCCTCAGAACCAAATAAACACAAAACAAAGAGACCAGGAGGGAGGTGGACTGGTGGAGGCAGAACAGGGGGAGGGATGGCGGGCCAGGCCCGTGTAGGGGAACTGGGACCGGCAGCGATGGCTCCCCTGGCAGCCCAGGTGGCTTGGTCAGATCAGGGGGCCATGGTGGACCCGAAAGTTCAGGGGACCACGAGGGACCAGGCAGTTCAGGTGGCCATGGTGGACCCGAAAGTTCCGGGGACCACGAGGGACCCGGCAGTTCAGGTGGCCATGGTGGACCCGAAAGTTCAGGGGACCACGAGGGACCAGGCAGTTCAGGTGGCCACGGTGGACCCGAAAGTTCAGGGGACCACGAGGGACCAGGCAGTTCAGGTGGCCACGGTGGACCCGAAAGTTCAGGGGACCACGAGGGGCCAGGCAGTTCAGGTGGCCACGGTGGATCAGTCCATTCTCGTTGTGCAGACGGCCAGGGAGGAATTCGCCATTTGAGTGGCCCGAATGGAACCTGCCAATCGGGGAGCCAGTAAGGAGCAGGCTGTGGCGATGGCCAGGTCACGGCATTGGGAACGGCACCGGGAACGGCCTCAGACAAGGGCACCGCCTCGGGAACGGCCTTGGACACGGGTATCGCCTCCGGAACCATCTCGGGCCCCGCATCGGCCTCCGGAACAGCATCGGGCACCACCTCGGGAATGGCCTCAGGAACGGCATCGGACAAGGACACCGCCTCGGGAACGACCTCGGCATCGGGCACCGCCTCGGGAACGGTCTCAGGAACGGCCTCAGGAACGGCATTGGACAAGGACACCGCCACGGGAACGGCCTCGGGCACGACCTCGGGCTCCGCCTCGGGAACGGCCTCGGGAACGGCCTCGGACAAGGACACCGCCTCGGGAACGGCCTCGGGCTCGGCCTCGGGCACCGCCTCGGGAACGGCCTCGGCATCGGGCACCGCCTCGGAAACGGCCTCGGCATCGGGCACAGCCTCGGGAACGGCCTTGGGCCAAGGGAACGGCGGACAACCGCCTCGGGAACGACCTCGGGCTCGACTTCGGGCACCGCCTCGGGAACGGCCTTGGCATCGGGCACCGCCTCGGGATGACCTCTGCATCGGGCACCACCTCAGGAACGACCTCGGCCTGCGCATCGGCCACCGCCTCGGGAACGACCTCTGCCTGCGCATCGGGCACCGCCTCGGGCACGGCCTCGGCCTCCGGAACCAACTCGGGCACCGCCTCGGTCTCTGGAACAACATCGGGCACCGCCTCGACCTGCGGAACGGCATCGGGCACCGCCTCCGCATCGGGAACGGCATCGGGCACCGCCTCGACCTCCAGAACGGCATCGGGCACCGCCCTGACCTCCAGAACAGCCTCAGTCTCGGGCATTACATCGGGAACCGTCTCTCGGCCACTCTCTGCCACCGCATCGGGCACCGCCTCGGCATCGGGCACCGCCTCGGCCACCGCCTCGGCATCGGGCACCACCTCGGCAACGGGCACCGCCTCGGCATCGGGCACCGCCTCGGCCATTGCATCGGGAACCGCCTCGGGCACCGCCTCAGGCACCGCCTCGGGCACCGCCTCGGCATCGGGCACCACCTCGGCATCGGACATTGCATCGGGAACCACCTCGGCCACCGCATCAGGCACCGCCTCGGCATCGGGCACCGCCTCGGCCACCGCCTCGGCATCGGGCACCGCCTCGGCATCGGACATTGCATCGGGAACCGCCTCGGCCACCGCATCAGGCACCGCCTCGGGCACCGCCTCGGCATCGGGCACCGCCTCGGCATCGGACATTTGGAGTCCCCAATAATGAACATGCAATGCCAACACAACACCTCTGATGGTATGTTCCAATGCTTTCTTCCCCTCTTGATGGTTCTTAAAGTGATAGTTCACCAAAAAATTTAAATTCTGCCATAATATAACATCAAACATCACTTTCTTTTTGTCTGTTAAAAACGAAGGGTACATTATAATGATATAGAGTTTAGGTATATGACAGCCGCAGAGTGCGTTAATCTTCACGTGAGTGAGCAATCATGAATTAAACATATGCAGTATAAATGGATGAATCATCAAACTCAAACGCCAATTGGCATATGGGGCGTTCAAGAGAGTGTTCAACTTTAGCTTCGTATTAGCATAAATAAAGAAGTGAACACCATTGTACTGCATACAGTGTGCGGGATGAGTAGATCGGATTTATAGCAGAAGGTCGGTTTACACTGAGAATGATAGCAATTTTGTGTCAAATGCCAACACCAGGCTGAAAAGAATACAAATTAAACAAGGAAACTGGTTTTTTTTTTTTAATTCTTTGTTGGTGATGAACTTCTGCATGATGTTTGTGATATAAAAGACTGATATTAAGAGAAATTTTAGATCACAGTGAACTCACACAACTCACGAGATATCACGGTGAGCTCACAGTATGAGTGCTCAGTGAGTGCAGATGTGACCTCACATTGTGGCCATAGTTTAAGCACACAGCAAGTGCACTGTGAGGTTACTATTTTAGCCCACTGTGACCTCACATTGTGACCACATCATGAGTATCCTGAGAGCTCACGGTGAGATCAAATTGTTGACTGGGCATGGTGTAAACAGGCCTTAGGTGGTATAAAGGAATATTTACACCAAGGACCATAACTACAAAGTCTATGAGAATAGCCCACACCAAAACTATTACAATAAACACACAAGGAAAAAAAAACTGCAGTGAACGTATAAAATAAGCAGAATGCTTTTGTTGGTTAGTGTGGATGCTATAAACTTATGAACGGGTCTTAAAAGTGGTATTTTAGTCAAATCAAAATGCACATAAATGTAACATTGCTGTTACTATAGTACCATATTCAGACCATTTGTAAAAAACAAAAAACAAAAAACAAAAAAAAACCTTTAATTAATAATCAACATGCCAAAAACAAATATATATATATATATATATATATATATATATATATATATATATATATATATATATATATATATATATATATATATATATATATATAACAGTTCGTAAGATTAGTCGGCCCCTATGCTAGTCCACGTTCAGTCACTGCACAAATCTTTTAGTGAATTGATTCAAAAGATTCGAATCGTGTAGATGAATCGGAATCTCCACCGCTAGTGTGTGTTGGGTGGGGTCTCCGGCTCGCGGATTGGAGCCTGATAGGCGTGGCGTCGGTTGGCTTCGCGGGGAGTGACGTCAGTGGAGCTGTTCAAAGCGCGCTGGTGCTGGAAAGAAACTCAGCGTCGTCGTCAGCAGTTCCAACGCGGGGCGGAGAGGCGGACCACGGCGAGGGAAACCATATAACTGGAAACTGGCACGGAAATAGCGCAAAAGGAGACACTCACCTGTTAGTCTACTGAATTGTGAGTACTGAAAATCCCCCATTCGACCTGTTTAAAAGGAAAAGTTAAGAAGCGAGCTGAAACGGGAAGAAGGCTTTGCCTGCGAGTGTTTCAGCATCACCTACCAGGCTTCTTTGTGCGCCTGGAAGGGGTTTGTTCTATTTAACTGTTAGGCTGTTTATTGATTATTTGTTTCACAGAAATGCTCAGTCTCTGGCTTTAAAGCCTTATTTTCGTGGTACTATTGGAGGGAAGCGATTTGAATAATATTTGCATGTGCTTGAACCTGTCTGTGTTAGACTCGTATGGTTGATCACTTATCCAGAAAGCCATGCTTTTCTGACAAATGGAGTTGCCACCAACAGCCATCAGTTTGAGGAAAGGCATGCATTTAGAGTCAGGTATGCTTTACAGCATATATTTTGACGTGTAGGTAAATGTCAGTGTTTACTGTTTTTTTTAATTGAAAAATGAAAGGTGAATTTTCAGTTGCAACATGAAATTAAGTGTTTTTAGCTTAAATCCATGTTTTCATATGAATACTGTCAAATAAGACTGCATAGAATTGAGTAGTGTTGTGCAATGGCGTGATTTAGTGTTTCATTTTAAACCACAGATCAAGGTGTGGCAGCTACAGCATCTGTGTTTCTTTAACCCTATTTGTCTAGTCTTTAGAATGTTACCAGCTAAAAAGAGGTACATTATTCACAGTGACAAGGGACTGATAGTTGCAGTCTTGAACAACATACTCTCTAAAAGTCTTGTTGGTGTGAGATTCTGACCAAGCTTCCCATCTACTTCCACAAACCATGAAAAAATATATTCAGTCCTAAAGATTTATTTATTTGAATTGTATTTAGATCACACAGTTTTAGCATAAACAAACTTTTTTGTCAGTCATACATAAATGAAACGGGTAAGATTTCTGTGATAGTATAATAAACTGAATGCATTTATTCTTATATTTATATACAACTGAATGCTGAATGTTAATACTTTTTAACTGAATAAATGTAATTGTTTTCATGCTAACTAATTGCAATTTGAATAAATTCATTTTGAAAATGATTATCGAAAATATATTAATAAAAATCTAGAAAATCAGATAGATGCAAATAATAATAATAATAGTAATAATAAACTATTAGTGCAGAAATCTCACCTGTTTCTTACCAGTTTCATTTATGTATGACAAATATGCATCACGTTAAGTTTATTAGCTTGTTGAAGTTAAAACCGTATAATCCAAATGGGTGGGTATTTTATATGCAATTCAAATACATTCTGGCATTATTTACTCACCTCATGTGGTTCCAAACCTGATTTTCTTTTTTCCATGGAGCACAAAAGGAGAATTTTCAGTTATTTTTTCCACATAAATGCAACAAAAATGTTGTTAATAGTTCATATGACTGGTGCTCTATTGACTTTCAAGCCTTCAAAGTCATTTAGATTTTTGTGAGATAAAAATTGGTACAGGTTTGGAGCAACCTTGGGGTGAATAAATAAAGCATTTTCTTTTTTGGCTGAACTGTCCCTTTAAGGTGCACTTCTCACTAATAGACTATTGCCGTTTCCCCACCTGCGTAATGTTAAGCATCATTATTGGTAGATAGCTTTGGCTTAGCCATTAAACCTCCCATGTTATTTCCAGATTTATAGCGGTCCATTTTTCCTCCAGTCTTTAGAGAGCCTCTCAAGATAGGCATTAGGCCAAGTCACGACAGTGGGCGAGGGAAATGTGGTCACTGTATTGAAATGAGTGATGATGCAGTGCAAATCCGACACAGCTGGTCATTTTCTCAATGGATTTGCTGAAGTTTCTTCATTAGTGCACATTATCTGAATGTGAGACAAGCTGAGTACATCAAACAACACCGGTTCATGTCAAATACTATGGTCAGTGTGCCAAAACAGCTATCAGGAAGTGTTCACGTGGGTTTCTCAGGCAGATGGCCATACCCCCAATAGTTATGCCGAAACCATTAGAAGAACAGCTGAGAGGAGATTGTGTCATCCTAATATGCTTTTTAAGAGCTGAAAAGCATGATACATTTAATCTGCCTGAGCAGGATGTGCTTCAGTGGAAGCCACAAAATAAATAGATACTCTTTTGAATGACATAATGTAATTCTTAAAGTTCAGTTACACTCTTCAGTTTTCTTGTTTCTTCTGTTTGCATCATTTTATTCATTTTTATCCTGTAAACCACTTTTTGGAGAAAGTTAGATACATAGATTGATACATAGTTTTTGACTTTGAAGTTAGTTATCTGTCAGTTAATTAAGAACTTTATTATTAAAATAGAAAAATGGATTGTTTTTTCATTAACATTTGTATTTTTTTGTATTTTTTTTTTACCATTGTTGATGTACTAAAGTACTAAATCAGCTGAAAATAGCCTATATGTAGCACAGTGTTTATTTGTTATAGAATCTCACAATTACAAACTTTGATTTGAAGCAAAAATATTTGAAAATCAGACTAATAGATAAATGTACAATACTGTGTACTTTGCAAAGAACTACAACCCCAAAAAGCATTGAATGAATGACGTAATTGAATTAAATGTATAATGTAGCTTTTCACCTGGAATTCTGCTGTTAAATATGATTATTTATAAAATAAGTTGAAATAATGCAGGCTGATGCATAAATAATGCAGGCTAAAGCACATTCCATCGACTAAACTGATTAAACTGTCTTTAATGGTTTAGAAGTTATCTTAAAAAAATCAATTCCCCATATGAGAAAATTAATGGAATTTTTACTTCTGGAAAAAAAACAACTGCTGCACTCTATTACAACATATCCATGAAAACTAAAATTATTGTTTTCTTCTAATACCATCCTAGGGGACAGTTCCTCTAATTGAAGAATCATCCATATATCCACATGATTTGCTTCTTTTTTTTATTACTCTGTTTTATTGTGTTTTAGCTTGATCATGAATGGAAAGTGTGACTACTGTCTCCCTGGCATCTCTGGAGTGGTTATAATTCAACAACATGGACTGGATTTGCTTAGATCTCGTTTCAGATGGCTTGTGTTCCACAACAACTAGTTGCTGAATTTGCAAAAGTTTGCACGGATCATGCTGTAAAATCTTTGGATTGTATGCAAGAGTTTTGTGCAAGGCCATTTGCATTAACTAAACAGTCTATTGACGTGGCAGTCTATTTTTAGGACAGGTTTACAGGTCTACAGGTCAACAGATGTTACAATAGGCGTGTGCTGGGCCAGAAATAGGGCAGGTATAGCACAAGAGTACACTTGTGTTTGTGTGAATGTGTGAGTTTGGGCACAGCTTGTTCAGGCTCATTCACTGTGCTGAATGACATGGCGGGAACAGTGAATCCATTCTGTGTGAGGTTTTCTGTGAGGGGTAAAAGCAATGTTTGCACATGGAAATTTGGTAGACAAATATATTCAAAAATACATGCTTGAAATCTTAGTTTTGAGACATGGTTTTAAAAGGGATAGATCATCCAGATATTACAATTTTGTCATCATTTACTCACTACTCCTGTACTAACTGTGCTACTCCTGTATATCACTACCTGTATGAATTTCTTTCTCAAAAAAGGAGATATTCTGAACACTGTGCTGATTGCTCTTTCCTGTAAAATTACAAAGAAAGGGCATTGAGGTTTTGAAGTTTTACAAATCATAAAAGTATCATAACCATGGTCTGTATGACTTGTGCACTATGTTGCAGGTCATTCTGAAGCTGTATGATAGCGCTATGGGTAGAACACACCAAAATTCAAGCTGATAATAAAGCAGTAATGTCTGATGCAATGAATTACTCATTTGAGTCAGCTGATTTGATTCACAAAACCAGTCCAAATGATTCATTCACAAATAATCAAATGAGATTTTAAAGGATGATACCCCTAATGGCTGATTCTGGAACCTATTCATGCATTTCTATTTCGCAGGCTTCATAAAAGTATCATAAACATGATCCACATGATTTGAGTGCAACATTCTGAGCCATTCTGATTGTGCTGTGCAAGGACCAAAATTCACCAAAAACACCAAAATTCAAGCCTATATCCAAGCAGCAATGTCCAATTCAGTGAACCGCTCATTTGAATCAGCTGATTGGATTAAAAAAATCAGTCCGATTGATATTGATTTCAGTCCTGACAAATTTTCAAATGGGAATTTTCTAGTGAGTTTTGGAGGATGATGCATTTAGTACTTATTCGTGCATTTTTGTCATAAACTTCTCAAAAATATTTAATGCAATTCTGAGGCCATGCCATATTGCATATTGCCATATTGAAAACACCAAAATAAAATAACATTATTCACTTATGAATCAAACAGCAATGTCTGATTCATTAACAATCATAAATGAACTGGTTTGATTCACAAAACAAATGAGAATGATTCATTCACTGATTTGGTTCTCTAGTTCAGCTCATGTCGACATTAATAAATCTATTAATGATCAGATTTAATTTATGGCTCAGTCACATTGGAAAGCCTTCATTAATCAATCCGACTGAGCTTGATTCAAATAATATGTCATTCAGATTGAAAGGGGTGATATAGATCTTAAAGGGATAGTCCAAAAAAAAAAAAAAAAAAAAAAAACCTCCCTCATGTTTTTTCCAAACCTTAGCTGATAAGCAAATGGTTTTGGCTCTCATTGACTTCCACAGTATGGAATGGATAAAAAATATTTTGTTAGTCAGTGGGACCCAAAACTCTTTGTTGGACTATCTCTTTAAATAAGTTTAACAGGAAGATCTGAATTGTGTAAACCTTTTAATCAGGCTACTTTTTCAGTTGGATTAAAAAATATGCATATGCACAGTGCCATGATACGTCTTATGTTTTATGAATGTGATTGTCACTGGGGGAGATATTGGTGCTGAATATGGTGTTTCTGCAACCTTTTTGAATCTTCAGTGTCCGTTCATTGTTATTGCATGTAAAAGTGTGTGAAAAATACTCCCTTTGTGTTCTGCAAAAATCTCTGTGTTTTGCAAAAAATGGAATGACATCTGGGAGAGTAAATAACGGCAGCCTTTAATTTTTAGGTGGACTATCCCTTTAAATCTCCCCAAAGAGCGATATTTACCTTACCATTTCTGAGCCAGACCTCTCTCCTGTGGGTATATGTGTGTTGGCTGAAGTTGGCAGTGCTCTGTGAACAGTCTGCATTAACATGAAGAGATTAGTTGTCCTGCACTGGTACACAGGGAAATATGAATGCAACGAAAGAGAAGGATTTGGTTTTTGTTCAGTTAATCTGTCAGAGCAGCGCGATACGATTGTGTGTGTGTGTCCTTGTAGGTCATTTATAGAACATCGGCTCTGTGCTCATCTCTGGTTTTAACACTACCTAGTCATCCATCCATTAGTGGATTGACACGCATTTGGTGAAGTGATATGTTATTTTGATATAGGATGGCTTTAGCTGTGTGACAATGATAATCATAATAATTGTGGGAAACACTTGTATAGATAGATAGAGGTAACATTTGTTTGACATGATTGGTAGCTGGAGTATGTGATTAGGATTCGTGCTCAGTGTTTGTTCTATCTAACTCTGTCTCCGTCCCTATTTTAGGGCTGTGGTTATGGGAGAACCTCCAGTTAAGACTCTCAGCCCAGCCTGGTTGTGGGTGTATGCACTCAAGGCCATGGCTGCTGGTAGATTACAGAGGGCACTTCGGTTCAGAACCACCCTAATGCACCCTGCTCTTTCTGTCAGGGGCCGCTCGGTTCAGGGATGAGGTCTGTCATTACCTGCAGGATATGAACTGACCTCAAAACAGATGAGAGGCTTTTCTGGTGAAGAGATGTGAATGTGTGCAGGTCGGGGTTGGAAATGTGTGCTAGTGTGCAAATTATCAAATGACTTTCTGGGGGTCCAGTTTTTGTGGGTGTGACGCCCCTAGTGGCTGATGCTGTTACATTTCCATTTTGGAGCACATTGAGTATGCAGGAAAAAACTGTATATTCGCAAGTGTCTGATGTGTACTGTAACTTTTGTGCTTATTTAGTTTTTAGCGCTATTTAATAATAATTTAATGAGATATTATCATCGCTTAACATTGAGATAAATTATAATTTTGTATTAATTTAGATATTGGATATGTCTTGGGCCACTCTGACAATGTAAGAAATTATTATTATTAATGTTAATATTATTATTTTACATGATAATTCATTATTCTTGAGTTTCATTATAAAATGTTTTTTTTTT
Organism: Cyprinus carpio; assembly: GCF_018340385.1. Classification (NCBI taxonomy): domain Eukaryota; kingdom Metazoa; phylum Chordata; class Actinopteri; order Cypriniformes; family Cyprinidae; genus Cyprinus; species Cyprinus carpio. Next base: position 7,270,496 of record NC_056596.1, on the reverse strand, counting down.
TTTTTTTTTGATCTTTCATTTAAAAATATCAGAAAAAATGTAACCTTTCATTGAAGTAAATTAAAAAAGGGCAAAATCTATTTATGAAATAAATGTTTTTTTCTGCCATTTGTTGTGACATTTTATAATCTAATGTGATGATTTATGTGTTTTTATACTAAGGTTGGGTTATAAATACTTTTTAGGCCACTGTATGTATGGTAAAGGCAAGTTAAAGGCAAGTGTATATGTGTGTGTGTAATTAAACTTGATGGTCTCCTGCTATTATAAATCAGTAGCAGTTCTACACATCAGAGACATACGGATGTTAATGTGGGCTGCTGCAGTGCCAGGCAGCAGGAGAGGGTGTCGTAGGTGCTGATATGCTGTCACATAACTTGTTCTGACCAGCAGGAAAACCAAAAGAACATGTGTATCATCTCTGCCCTGCTGGGCCACCTCTCTCTCTCTTTTCCTGCCACATGGTCATATGACCTACCGCTCACCTCTGTTTCCTTTGCCGTTTGGGTTTTAGGGCGGTTTCCCTGGCAACTCTGTTCTTGTATGCTTGAGTTCGCTCTGACAGAGCCGCCCCCTTTCCACCCCTCCCGTCCTCTGCTGGCACTCTGGGCTGCGCCTGTCTTCTTCTTTTCATCTGCTGTAGCTGTGATGTAATAAGACATGAAGGATCAGGTGCTCTCAACGAGACACATCAACTCTGACTGTCTGAAACCGCATGATGAACTCACTGAGATACTGAGGAACCGCAAAGTAGTTATAGTACGGTGACCAGACGTCCTGTATTTCAGCTTTATTTTTAGTGTCCCGACTTATTTTGAAAAAATCGTGTTCTGTCTCATATTTCAAAAAGTATCTGCGACTGGGTCAGGGTTGCCAGGTTTTCTGAAAAAACCCCGCCCAATTGCCACTCAAAGATAGCCCAAAACTAGCTCAATCCACTGATCTATATATTATCTATTATAGATCAGTGGCCCAATCGCGTTTCGAGGGGGGTCCCCCACTAAAAATTGCGTTCGGTGGGTAAAATTCACTTTTTTTGGCGGGGTTCCCCTGGTACAATTTGCATTCCAAGGGCTAAATATCACGTTATTGGGGTCGCTTCAACCCACGGACATGAAAAACATGTTAAAGTAGCCCAATTCCACAGGAAAACAGCAGACTTGGCAACACTGGACTGGGTGATCAGAGCGAGTAGTAGTAGGCCTAGTGCTCTGTCAAGCGAGAACAACCTAATCAAAGGTAATCAAGCTCATCGTATTACAAAATTACTATCCAGTCACAATTCGTTATCAATTAACTTGCAGTTGAAGGTGGAATCATGCTGAATGACACACATCCATAAGCGCGCGATCCTGGTTCTCTGATAGTTCTCCTTGCACCTGAATTGTCAAATAGGCTACACATAGAGTTGTGTCAGTATATTGCATCCATGCATTTGGTTTTAAAGGGACAGCATTTTCATTAAATAGGCTATACCTGTCTGGCATTAATATTAATCAAACAACAAAAGATGATACATAAATGTATACATTTTAAATAAACCTACTGAAAAATGATTTTATTTTGTCTAATGGTTTGTAATTTGCTTCTTTGCTACTGATTATATAACAAAAATAACTATATGAATATCATATACTAGATATCATGAAATCAAATTTCTCATATCGTGGTCATATTGCCCACCCCTTGACCACCCATCCTGTATTCCATCATGAGAAATCTGGTTATAGGCCCTAAATTATAGGCCAGTATTTTTAACCAGACAGATTAGAGTCATGCTATTTTGATATTATTGTCTTAGCCTATTTATAGCCTGGTGCCTGTTCCAAAATTTACCAACAGCCTCATCATTATAGCTAGTTCTTGAGAAAGGATGTAAAATTTTAAATTCAAAATCCCAATATTTCTGTATGTCTTATTTGCTGTTATAAACAGATATAGCGACATTATTTCTGTTTTTTAGATATTATTTTTGGCATTTATATTTGTTTTGTTTTGTTTTTTGTTTTGTTTTGTTTTTTGTTTTGTTTTGTTTTGTTTTGTTTTATGTTATGTTATGTTATGTTATGTTATGTTATGTTATGTTATGTTATGTTATATTATGTTATGGAATGTTTTGTTTTTTGTTTTGTTTTGTTTAAGCATGTACCATGGACATCCTGCTATTGGTCAGTATTATATATTTTGTTTCTTTCTTTTTGTAGTTGCCAGGTTTCAGAAGCAGATAATATCAGGGTATATGTTTTCCCCTTTTTTAAAGTGTTTTTTCCAGGTTACAAAAATGCTGCACTTTTTCAGTCTTTGTTGTTTGTTTTGTAGTATTATCTACTTTAAGCATATGAAATTTTAGATTTGAGATATAACTGTTTTTTTACAGACCAAACAATACATATTTATAATTTTGTCATGGTTATTAGTCATACAAATAATTGACTACTGGTATCAGTCAGAATGCCATGTCTGTGCTCTGCATTTTGTGGGAAAAATCCTGGAAGAATAAAGTAAGCAAATGACTCATTTGCATCAGAGCTGAGCAACATTTGGATGAGATGTTTGATTGTGGCTTGTTTTCCCTTCCTGTTCATGTTTGGATGACACTGTGTTGACTGTACACTGTATTCAATCTGTCTTCAAAATACCTTTGACCATATTAAATCTACTGGAAAAACTGGAAAAAAAAAAAAAGTCAACCTGAGTGATATAGAGCAAATCAATCCACATCATAAATCTATAGCCTTTTTCCTTGAGAGAGTATATGGATTTGAACTTGTGTTGTGTTTTTGTTGTATTTATGTGTGTGTGCATGCAAACGTATTTTATTTTCATTTGCTCTCACATGTGTGCTTTCGAAGGCAGGTCAGGGTTTATTGATTTGCAAGTTGTCTTTGTGTTCAGCCACAGAAGTCTGAAAGCAATTTGTGTTTGTGTTGGGTCACTTAGGGTCACGCATACAGATGGAAAAAGCAATCGAGATGTTGAGAGATGTGAGCGGGGGGAGGAGGAGATCCAGGTTAAATGACCACAGAGAAAATGTCATGGAGGAATTATTCCTCTAGTAGACACAGTATGATACGTATAGTAGTGTAAAGTGTGTGCTTGTGTGTGTAGCAGAGTATTGATCCAGCATGATCTAGATTTGAGAGTATATTTAGAGCAAACACCCAGTAGAGATGGGGGGGCCCATATGGGCCACTGCCCAAGAGCATGATGGGTAATACTGAATCATCATCATAATCCTCTGCCATCATTCCTCAAACTGAAGGATCTGTGCATATCAGCTTTATTCCTTTAAATACAAACACATAAGTACAACGGGGCCTGCATGAGAAAATACTTGTTGCATTTTTTTTAATTTTTTTATAAATATATTTTTTAATCAACAATTTAAGTGAAAGTTGCATTTATAAAATATTTGGCTTTTAGTTAAGTTTAAATCTATTTTTTATTTAAAATATTTATATTAAAATATTTAGTAATTTTAATTGATTTGCAAATTAATTTTAATTAGTATTTCGAAACCTGGTGATCCATGTTATCCAGCATGACTCAAAAAATGTTTTAGAGCATCTGCTCTGTTGTTCTGACCTTTTGTACAAAGGACTTAACATAGTCAAAGTCACAAATCTGCTTACATTTTGATTTGTGACCTAGAAATAGTGTAAGGTCTTAAATATTTCTTGTTCATTTTAGATCATAAACTCTTTTTTGTTAATATTAACAAAAATTATATATTTGTATAAATTAATTTTCATTGTGCTCTCACAGTGTTGGACCCCACTGTACAGTATGTTCATACCCAAATCACAAGAAATGAACAGTGAGAAAAACTAGCTCAGCCATATCTAATAGCACCTTGGCTCTCCTCTGCCATCCCACGCACTTCTTCACTCAAACACTCACTGTCTGTCTTGCCCCTGGATGCCACTCAATCTCAAAAACACCCACACAGTAAAAGCACTCATCACCTTGTGTAACCAGGTGTCAGGGAGTCTGGGTGAGTAATGGTCGCTCCCTGCTCAATGAAAATGGTGGCCCAATCAGACTTGAGTTACTGCTGCTCTTTGGAAAACAGATAATCATGATGATCATTCCTCTAACGGAAGTAAAAACAGCTTTAAATTCAGGACTAGTTTAAGGTAAAACTCTTCAAAGGAGGGACAGACCCTGCCTTGCCTCATAATGTAACATAACATAATGTTAACATATTAAGGTTTCATTATTTTATTTTATTTTCATAAATGTATTAAAAAATGTAAATGTATTAATATATAAATGTATGTATATATATATATATATATATATATATATATATATATATATATATATATATATATCAATGTTACAAATATAACTTTAATAATATATAAATAATTACATTTATTCAGTTTTTATTGTAAAAATAAAGAATATCCATAGCAACATGTTAAAAAAAAAAAACACGCACAGCACCTACGATGGTGACTTTTGCACAGTCAAGCACCTCTCAATTTTTTCTTTACTAGCTTAAATTTATTATCACAATTAAACCATAAAACAGTAGGAGGTTTGTTTTTGAAAGAGCCCATGGTTGCCAGATTGATAAGGATCACACCTGCATTGATCAATGGCAGATTATTGAGGATCTGATGGTCATAATCCCTCCACAAAGGTGGCACATTGATTAGCATCTGAAATGAGCTTTATCTACCATGCAGAGGAAATGCCATTTGATCTGTTGATGGATTAAATTATATCACAACCATTTTACTACTGCAATAGCCTATATTTGGTAGCAGTCAGAGAATACTCAAGAGAGGCAATGCTTTGACTGGAATTTCCTCTTCTCATTAAAATTGTGTAATGTGTATGGCTAAATGAGTGCCATAGAGCTGTACCCAGTTCCATTAACACCTTGAATACATGGGATTTGAAGACTCTTGCCTGGTCAAAACGTTCAGATGTTTTAACAATAGTTGTTGCCCAAATATTATGTGACCAAATATTACTATTACTAACGTGAGTCTGTATTTATTTATTTACAATTAACATAGAACTTTATGTTTTTTATGAGATGTTCATGCGCGTTTTATACTGTGAAAAACCTTGTTAAATATATAAATCCCATTGTCTGTATTGTATGTGATAAATTCTGTGTTTATTTCACTTGTACATGAATATTAATAGTAATTTATTTAAACATGAACAGAACATATTTTAAATGGTTTTCAGATAATTTAAACTATGTGGAGAATGACAATTTTCCGACAAATCAATGTTTAATTTGATTCACAAATTAGTGAACTCTTTATATGAATGGGTAACTTTAATTTGGCAGCTTTATATTTGATAATTAACAAGGCTTATTTTTACAGCACAAAATTTGTTTTATATGGCAACTTCTGCTTGTAAAGGTCTACTGTTTATTTTATGCCTGTATACCATGGCAATACTACAATGTTTTTGGACTTGTACCATGGAAGTAGGTTTGTATTATTTTTTTGCATTCTTTTGTATTCTGATCGCATTATTTATCATATGCATCTCTTTACATAAGATATCGCTAGTTTTTCCATCCTGTTCACGTGTGTTTTTTGTTCGGGAGGTTTTGTACTTGTTTAAAAGATGTGTAATAGCGCCCCCAAGTGTATAACAATGAAAACATGTAAAGTCGTAAAAACTTGTCTCTTGCGGGGAAGCGTTGTCTTCAAAATGACGAGATAACTCGTCAATGGCGGGGAAAGAGTTAAAAAATGTCTTTGTGTGTGTGTGTGTGTGTGTGTGTGTGTGTGTGTTTGTGTCTTACAAAAGGGGCATTGACCAGACTGATAGACAACTCCAATACTGTTCATGAGTGAGTGCAGTGTCGCCATGGCAACAAACTCCCTTGAGTGTGCTCAGCGCTGTGTCACTCGCTTGCTCTGGTGCACACACGCACACACACACACACACACACACACACACACACACACACACACACACACACACACACACACACACTAGTAAAGAATAAGCAAAGGAAATTAAAAGATGAGATATATGAACCTGTCATAAAAGTGAATTAAAAAGCACCTCTAAGCTTGTGCATATGTCACAGTATGTTTTATTGAGCTATCCTTGTTGATTCTTTGAAAGAAAAAGTAAAATATCTGTACAAATCATGTTTCAGGCCTTTAAAGTTGAAGCTGTTTCTTTCTTCCTTTATGGCTATCTCTCTCTTCCTGTGGTTCATTAATAATGAACCAATAGAAAAGTAGCACAGCTGCTGATGAGTTTGCATTGATCTCTGAAGCTACATGATACAAAACCAGCACCTCAAGTACACTTATCAGCCTTATCACACACACACACACACACACACACACAAACACCAAGACTGTCCACACACAAACAAATTAATTAGTGAGTTCACTGGAAGGCCAACACTAAAACATGCACATATGTACAGCAGTATTCATATGCATTCTTAATGAAATACATCTCTTAAAGAGAAACATTCTCTTAATTATTCTCTTTAAACAAAACATTCTCTTGAAGAGACAGTGTAACCTTATCACTTTTATTGTCTTAATTGGAGGTAATTTACATATCGCTAAACTAATCTCTAATTTTAGTTTTATATATATATTCATATATATATATATATATATGTATATATATTCTTTTTTTTGGTAAATATTTGACCCAGACATGTTCTTGACAACTTTTGTAAGTCACTTCGATCAAATACTTAATCAAAAACCATTATTAGCTTCTACAAAACAAATTCTGTGTTTATAGGTTTAAATTGGCTGGTAAACAGTCACAGTCATTGACGTGACTTTTGTCAGTGTCTCTCTCTTTCCTCATGGGGAAAGTTGTGATCAGTATTGATTTTAAAGTGAAGGATTCGTGTTTAAACAGATCTATAGCAATAGCTAACAGACTTCCTGTTGGTGCCTGCATTCATTTAGTTTATTGCCTTGGTTATCAGGCTTCTGGTCTGTACTGGAGCAATATTGACTCACATAGGAAACTTATTGAAGGTACACATAACATTTAAGTGCATACACTTAAAGTAAACACACAGAGCAGGGGCACGGTTGTTGAAAACCACAGGTAGAAGTCTCCTGAACACAATGAGAACTGTTTCAACCAGAGAAAACAGATGATATCTGCTATAGGAAGGAAAAATGAGATCTCGGTAATGTTGTGGTTGTTTTGTTGTTAACTAAAACCTTTAAAATCATTTTTAGGAATTAAAATAAATTGAATTAAAATAAAATAATTATTATTCAAATATTTTTATTGATTTTCATTATTATCCCAGCCACACAAACATATACAACAGTCTTCTTAAATCACATATTTCACACCAAAATACATAACAACAAACACGAACACACCCCTTTACAAATTTTTTAATATGATCAGTTGTGAAATAGTGTCCCATAAGGATTCAGCGTAAGAAAATAAAGGCTGCCAGACCCTGTAAAACTTTCCAGAGGAGCCTCGGATATTATACTTAAGGTGCTCAAGTTTAAGATAAGACATGACCTCTACTACCCAGTGTTTGTGAGATGGTGGCCTTGCCTTTTTACAGCTGAGAAGAATCAGGCGCCTAGCCAATAATGAGGAAAAGGCAATGATTTCTGCCTGATTAGCTGATAGGTACAATTGAAATAAAATGAAATAAAAATATTAGATGAAAAACTAAAACAAAAATACTGCAACTAACTTAAAAATAAGTTAAAGTACTAAAACAAAAACAAATAAAGCCAAATTGAAGTATTTTAAAATGTAAATCAAAACATTAACAAATACTAGAACAGTATGTAAATAATAAAATAAGAATTCAAGCTAAATAGCAATATAAAAAGAAACTGATAAAATTGATAAAGCACTTAAGAAATTTTAATAGATGTTTTTTTATTCAAAATGTGAATAAATACTATAATATGTAAATAAGGTAAAATAAAACTAACATGAATTTATATTTCTTACCAAATTCTACCAAATTCCAAAATTATCTGAGCTATGCTGTGCATGTTAATTGAAAGTTGCTCCAAGTATTTTTTATGGAATGGCATACAAATATGCATATTATATTGCATCTGACATAACTGAATTAAGTGAATTAGATGTGTCAGATTTTTTTGTTTAGGCATTTTCTATCTATCAGACATTTTGAATATTAACAGGACAGCCCATATATGGGAAGCAAGAAGTGAAACAAAAAGAAATAAATGAAATAAAAGTGAACTTATATATCTCCAAAGCTATTAAATTGCAATCTTTAGGCAATAAAATGTTCCTCTGGGCTGGCCCAGATTATCTAACTGGGGACTGATTTACATCTGTTTAACTCTCAGTTTCAGTAAAGAGTTAAGTGTGAATTTGTGGTTAGGTATATGTGTGTTTTACACAACCATATGGCAGCTCAGTTCAGGGGCAAAACAGCAGGACAGTCTCTGGGAATCTTTGAAGAGTGAAGGATATTGTTGTTGCACCAGATTCCTTTTGCAAGCTTTGTGTATGTGTGTTTGCTTGTGTGTGACCTGAAAGCTGCTCAACAGTAGGCAAGCTCAACCTAAAGACACGGTCGCTTAACCCCCCTCCCACGTGTGTGTGTGTGTGTGTGGTAATGCGCATGTATACAGCATGCACAGCTGCAAACTACCACACATTCATTTGCTACACTCTTCCTCTTCCTGTTCTCGTGCACTGACGGCCGTCTTTCACTCTATGAGTTGGACGGCTCAAATTCTCCCGAGCATAACCCTGTGCTCACAGCATGCTGTCAAAATCAGAAAAAAAAACCAATGATTTTTTTCTTCACGTCTAGGCTACTATGCAGTCGACACAGCAGTCCAGCGCAGATTAGGTGGTGGTGATGGATAAAACCCTGGAAATTATTATTCCACAGATTGAGTGTGTGTGCAGATGAGGTGAGTGTGGATGCAAAGGGATTATTTGTACGTCAAGCTTTGTGTTATGCATATCTAGGGAAACTGCTGTACTCTTATGGGGTAAAATACAGACTTATATCTGCGCTTTAGTAGAATTTTTAGAGGACTTTGTCTGAGAAAGGTCATTCGTATGTGTAAATGTGCAAGAGGTGTCTTTGCTGATCTACATTAAATGGTATTCAGTATTCACAACCTATTATAATACTGTAATGTGGTGTATTTCTGAGTGAAACAGCATATTCAATGAGAAATATATGTGATGGGACTTGATTTTATCTACTGGGGATTAACTAGATAGTGACAATTTGAATATGATGTTAAGTCACGACTTGTGAAATTGTCTTTCCGTTTTTTTGTTAATTAGTCTCTTGATATTAGTGTCAACTGTCAACCCAGTTAGAAAACCACAACAGTAACAAATACATTTCCTGGTTGTGTCAAAGACTGACCTGTCCTCATTGATCTGTGGTAAATCTTTTGATGATTTAGGTCAGGGTTTCGAACAGGAGCATCTGCCAAAAAAAAGGTATCCAGCATCTCAACATAAAAGGACAGCTAAGTCAATGGTTGCTTTTAAAACAAAGTTTTATAGCTCTTTAGATTTATTATTATAATGAGAATCTCGAAAATTATGGAAAAAAGTCTTGTTTTTAATTGTCAGGTTTGTTTTAAAACAATTTTAAATGTTTTTTCTTATGTTAAGCTCCATTTCAGTCTATATTTAATTATATTTATATTAATTATATTTTTAGAATTTTGCTATTTAAAATATTGCTATTTTAAATCACACTGAATAAAGGGTCTAAAACAAAAGAACCATAACACCTATCTGAGTTCTTTGTTTAAGAACAAGGCACATTTAATTGGTACTTCCTTTTGACAAAGACAGAGAAAATTTTTCTGTATCATCTTTTCAACTAATCCATGTAATTGTCTTCATGTGAGGTTGTAGTCTAATCTTCCTCATCATTTGCTCCATTTGTTTGTATAGGCCTGTTTCTGTCTATTTCATGAGGAACAACTACAAAATCACCACCACTCTGTCATATTTTATAGCCTGACACACCTGTGCAGTGGTAGCTTTTTAAATGATAATTATCCTAATTTCTCCTTTGTTAAAGTCAGAAGGTCATTTGGGATAATAAGCCACATCTGGTAGAACCTCCTTCTAAAAAATCCCACTGTGGTTGCACAGATTTGAATAACAAGCATTTATAAGGTCACTTGTATTTCATACAAGTTTTTATTTTATTTACAAACAATACGCTATTTTAAATGACATATTTTACCAAACCAATTCAAAAAACATACATCTGTGACACAAATGTGTCTTTTAGTAGCAAAAACTACATTCTTACAAGCAGGCTACATTTGGTGACCTGACACTCTGCGTTCTGTGAAAAGCTATTATTATTTATTCTTCATCATGATTTTCAAACATTTGAAATTTTACTGGAATCCAATTTGTTGATTGCACATTATCCTCTACTTTCATCTGATTGCCTGTGTATTCTGTTTCCCCCTCCCTTTGCTTGTCTGCAGGCTCTGCACTGACGAGGCCTCCCCTTTCCATGCCTGAAATATTCTGGATCCCAGGAGGAGATTTTTTTGTCGTCACCATGATCAGATTCTTCAGGAGACTCTAGCACTACAGAACTCCACCAAGGAGGGAAGAGGCTGGGCACAGAACCCTGTATATCCCAAATTCAGTCGGACATAGCGAAGGACCCAAGAACCATGTAGTGTGACTCTTTCTGCCACAGGGGGGAGGGTTAACTTTGTAGTTCTTTTTTGTACTGTTTTTTTTTTTTGGCTGGGAGTTGGTCTACAAGGTGAGCCAGAAATGGTTTTGCACACCTTTCCCTACCCTAGTGCCTTCCTCAGCTTTCTGAGCCGTCTGTCTTGGGCCTTTGTTTTCCCTTGCTACTGGCTGTTGGACCGGTTGTTGGCCTCCTGTGTAGCAACATCACTAGAAAAGCGTAGACGCTCCCAAGATCCCTGTTCTTTTTTGGCACTCGGGGTCCTGATCTCTACACCGCTCTACTTGGTGCTGTTACTGGCATCCTTACCCTTTGCTTTTATTGGCTTCCTGTTTTGGGCCCCACTGCAGACCGTCAGGAACCCCTACATCTACTCTCATCAGAAAGCAGACAAGCATGGCGCTGAGCAAGGAACATCGGCTGGAACCAGGGCAGCACTTGCTGAGTGGCGTCCACAAGGTCGCAGCTTTTGTTTTGGCAGTGCTAATGTTTGCCTGCTGCCAGACTCACTCGCACGCTTCAACAACCTTGCGGACACTCAACGCCGAGCTCGTGAAGTGGGCAAGCGAATCCGTAATGGTGCCAGCAGACCCCAGATCAAGATATACATTGACTCGCCAACTAATACATCAATTAGTGCGGCATCCTTCTGCAGTTTGGCCACCCAGGGCTTCCGCCGCACCTCATCTTTGGACCATCGTCCCGAGCCTGTGGTCACCACTGAAACTGAGACTGAGGCCTTAACTGAATGTCCTGTTCACCCCTCAGGAGGTACAGGCTCGGATTGCCCCGTCCACAGCACTGGGGCCCAGAATTCCTCAGAGTGTCCTCTCCACCCCAATGGAGAAGAGCATGCTCCTGACTGTGCCGTCCACCAGTTTGCAGACCCACACTCCTCTGTTGAGTGTCCAGTACATAGCAACATCATCCAGAACTCAGAAGACTGTCCTCTCCATCCGGCTGGAGTGCAAATTAGCATAACCTCTCCTGATTCTGAGCCGACTGAGGCTGAAAAAGGAAACCATCAGACTGGGGATGGGGATATGGGTAACCTAGAAAGCCGTACGGCCTCCCGGGAATCCCTAATTCGCTTCCACGCAGCTGATGGAGGCATCTCCCCCAACAACACCCTTTCACAATACCGCACCTCAGTCTTTAAAAGGCCGATTGGGCGCAAACGCCGTCATGGAGACGACGGCTTTGACCATGAGATCTCTGCTTTCTTTCCAGCCAACCTGGACTTTCTTTGTCTGCAGGAAGTCTTCGAAAGGCGAGCTGCAGACAGGCTCAGGAGGCAGCTGCACCGCTATTTTCCCTTTGTGCTGAGCGACGTGGGACGCTATGGCTGGAAAGGCTGTTGCTCCCAGTTCAAGTTCTTGAACAGCGGGCTTCTGTTGGCCAGTCGTTACCCTATTCTGGATGCCCATTATGAGTGCTTCCCTAATGGGCGCAGCGAGGATGCTCTGGCTGCTAAAGGAGTTCTTTTTGCCAAGGTGAGCTTGTTATACTCCTTACTTATGGCTTTATTTAGACTTAGAGCGTCAAATTTTAAGCCATTTTTCTTGATTGAAATCCTTAAATTTGTTATATCGAAGATATTGGATTCTTTCTGTTTACCTTCTGCTAGTTTATGCTACACCCTTGATGTAAATTGCATGTGAACCAGTGCAGCTTTCAGCTTGATTAACTGAACCCCCAGACCTCCAATTTAAAGGGATCTTTAAGAGTTATTAATTATATTTAACCAATAAATTCTGATTATCATTGTTCATACCTGCTGTACAACATTTGATGCATGTCACTGACATTGAAAGACACATGTTCCAGGCATGTTCCAGTTCTTAAATTTTCCATTGCACGTGTCTGGAGTTAAAGTTGGACTTCTGGTTTGAGTGTACACAAACACCCTGAATAATTTACAACGAGCCCTTTGTAGCCTACAGGGCCTTTTTGAAACACTCATCTGTCATGCCTTCAGAAACACAGGCTTCCGCTTTTTGTTGAAGCATGGCTGGACATACAGTCCTGTTGCATTATGTATGGTCTTAATGGGGCTGTGCACTTATGCTGAGTAGATATTAATATCAAAAAAATAGTTTCACTCTGAATTAATATTGTATGCTCATTTTAGTCTGGATATTATAAAGACAGGCTCATTAGTCCTGCAGCTTCTGTTGCTAGCGTTCTACATAAGCTTTATGTAATAAGAGGTGAATGCGCTAGCAGCTGATGGATTATGAACTAAGGTGGTATTTAATTACAATGATGAAAGTGTTCCCGTAGATCTTTATGTGCTCTGGTACATACAGTACTTAGGTAAGGAACATATTTAGCATATGTGACAGGTTTCATTTGTACCTTTACCTAATTTTTGAGTATTGAAAATAACAGACGTTGTGTTTAGCCAAATGTGAACAACAGATTGTTCTGAATTCTTCATGAATGGTGCAATGAATTGACCAGTTGAAAGCTAGTAGCGCCATGCATTTTCAGTTTAAATTACAATAAGTCCTTTTGTTTATGCTAGCATATGGGCAGCATATGAGCAAAAAAGAAAGTTGTTGTGCTTTGCACTGTTGTTAAAACTGTTGTGGGGAAGTCGTGGCCTAGAGGTTAGAGAGTTTGACTCCTAACCCTAAAGTTGTGGGTTTAAGTCTGGGGCCGGCAATAGCACGACAGAGGTGCACTTGAGCAAGGCACCGAACCCCCAACTGCTCCCCGGGCGCCGCAGCATAAATGGCTGCCCACTGCTCCGGGTGTGTGTTCATGGTGTGTGTGTGTGTTCACTGCTGTGTGTGTGCACTTTGGATGGGTTAAATGCAGGGCAAAAATTCTGAGTATGGGTCACCATACTTGGCTGTTTGTCACGTCACTTAAAACATTTTAGTGCTCTGTTTTTTTTTGTATGTAATGACTTGACACGTTAATTGCACTAATGTTGCTATTTGCTTACATTAGTAACATGATGATATGCTTAGCATGTGTTAACTAGTGTCTATATTTGTGCTTGATATTAGCTTGTGTTTTTGTTTGTGTAGCCCTCATTTAGAGTGAGGATGAGCACAGGCTTTTAGGGTTGCAATATCATTACTCTCTCAGCAATGTATCCAATTCTGGCCGCATTCCAGACCTGATCTTTTTTTCCCTCCAAAAGGGCAAGAGGCCAGTCACCATTGTGTGTCAGACAAAGCTGCTAATTACTAACTCTGAATGTGTGTGTGCTAGAGAGAGAGCATCCTGTAAAATATTGAGTACTGTGCATAGAGAAACAGAGGGTCAGTGCCTTTGCCCTCTACATGTTCTTTACATGTAAACAGATTCTTACTTGAATTGACGTTCAATCTTTTACTGGGGTATAAGTTTAACCAACTGCTTCCAGAAGTTGTTGATGCTCTTTGGATACTCCTCCAAGGTCTTGGCCTCCTTCTTGCTTATCTGTTGAACCACAGAATACATCTGTCATCCAGTCCTGAAGGTTTCAAAATCTTCAAGCTAGGGTAATAATTTTTTATCATAACAAATTTAATGAGGACAGAAATAAGAATGTGTTCTAACCAGGCATGAGTTTAAAGCGAAAAGTTATTTGTCTGACCACTTGAACGTGAAACTGCTGAATGATGTAGCACAATCGCAGCCAATATCACAGTATTGGCTGTTTAATACAGAGCTATCTGGAGCAAAATTTTGAACCAATGAGATTCCACAATGGGCGGGGCTACCCAAGCTTCTACATTGCATAGCTAGTACACAGTGTTAGACTACAGGACTAGAATAAGTTTGAACTGTTGTGAGTGTAAAAACATACAGTTGAAAGACACAGATAATTACGGATAAGAACTGCTGTGAAAATGACAACTGGAGCAAAACCTAAAATAATTAGTTCGAAAGCTCACACTTCAGTTCTCTGGCAAAAAAAAAAAAGAAAAAAAAAGTTTAATTAACACACTCAGATAGAACGGGACTGTGGAAGGTCAGTGTCTCTCCGTCTGTCTGGTTCTTTTCTCACACTACCTCTCATGTTATTCACCAAGCATAATAAGGACACCTTTCTAAGGATGCTGCTTTAAACAAAAGTAGCTTGTGCCTTTAAAAGCTACAATTTCAAAGTAGTTACATTACAGTTACAATGCCGTAGCTTCACTACAAGCTATAAAGTAGATTACCACATGGAAACTATTTAAAGGGTCGGTGTCTTTTTAAATAATTATCAGATGATCATTGTTTTTACAAAGAGAGCAGTGTTTATCTTGCAAAAAAAAAAAAAAAAAAGATATTAAATTGAACCATTAAATTAAACAGATACATTTACACAAAATGCATAATTATGGAAAGTCGAAAACAGTGGAAATGCAAAAACAGCAGAACTACTCTCCCACTACTGAAAACAAAGGTTAGTAATATTGCAATACTGCTTTTCACCCCTGGGCCATTATGGGTAATAAAAGGTCAGCTTATGATAAATAAACAGACAAAGCTTTATCAAATAATTTGTGGTGGGGGAAGAGGTGTAAAATGAACAGGGTGAGAGAGGGAGGGATGTGTGTGGAGTGGAAATATTAATTAAAAACGCTTCCCGTAGGACTAAGCGGGCCTTTAATTAAGGCCTTTTAGCATGTATGTTCAGCCCTCTTATTATTATTCAAGAGCTCTCCATATAATGTCAAGGGTAGATGCTCATTTAGGGTTTGCATGATCATTAGTAAATTGTTCAAGTATGTTCATAAATTCCATGCCTGCTATATGTATTTAGGAATGTTTGAGTGTTTGTTAGTTTGTTTGTTGTGAATTGCCATAGTGTCCTAAGAAAATAGTTATTTTAAATTGTAATGGTATTCTACAATATTAAATTTTTTTCTGTATTTTTGCTCAAATAAATGCTGCCTTGGTAAGCATCTTCTTTCAAAAACTAAAAAATCCCATCTTTTTGGTCAGACATTGCTTTTATTACTTTCATTGCTCTTTAAAAAACTAATAGTTCATGTGTCAGCATTCAAAATGCAGAACTATCTTGTCCACTCAGATTAGTCATGGAAACTGCTGCAAAATAAATCATAGAGGTGGTTTATATATAGAAGTGTTAAAGGTACAGTAGCAAAAGCAGCTTGTTTAAAATCAGAGGACAATTCAAGAAACACGAATGAAGTGAATCTGCATAAATATTGCATAAATCCATTCTTATGTAAGATTCCACATTCAATTCAATAGGACAATTATATACAAATGGATTTATGAGAGACATACTCGTAAATTTGTTCTGCTTGTGTTTCATGAAAGAAGCCCAGAGAAGAGGAAAACGGTTGTATGTAAAACTAAATTACTATTTTTAATGCAAGAAAATTTTACTGTTATTATGCATAGTCTTCAGGAGCGAATTTAAAATGCTGCATGATTGCAAAATGTCCCCCTAAAGCTTGGAGACTGTACAGTAATCAGTGCTGTCTTTCAGCTGTAAAAGACCGTGAGCCGCTGCTCCTGCTGTGGTCAGCTCTATTTGCAAAGCTTTGTTAGTGTAAAGTACTAGCCATCTTCAGCTGTAGGAGTAGTAGGAGTGGATCAGAAGAACCGGATGAAGTTTATTAGACAGCCAAGCCTCTCTCTCTCTGTGTGTGTGTGTGTGTGTACTGGTATATATGGTTTATGAGGACACAAATGTGTATAATGACATGGGTACCACAACGTAAACATGGTTTATGAGGACACTTCCATAAAACAAAAGGCTTGAAAAACATGCTAGTAGTTTTCTGTTAGGGGTAGGTTTAGGTGTAGGGCAATAGAAAATACGGTTTGTACAATTTAAAAACCATAAGGTCTATGGAGAGTCCCCATAAACCACAAATGCAAGTGTGAGTGTGATGGACTTACTAAGCCAGCTGAGTGTTTCTCCTTTTGGCAAATAATCTTTAACCTTATAAGAGATCTCACAAGCACACTGCTCATTAACACTTATTTGCATGCATGCACACATAATCACACCTCACATTCACTTTAGCTCAGATGAAACATTGTCCAATGTCAGACAAAACCCTTGCACACACTTAAGTCAGCAGTCAACTCCAATATCAGTGAAATGTAATATTTTTCTATACACATTTCAATACCACAGCAAACTAATATGATATTTAACACATTATTTTATATAAATTATTTTAACAATTTTTATTATAGAAATTATTAAACCACATTAAATTATGTAAATTACCAAATACAAATGAATGAATAATCTAATTTAAATATATTTTATTTAAAGCAGGCCCGCATTTAAAATTAGACTGCTTTTATGTTGCATAGTAGAGGCTTAAGGAACAGTTCACTTAAAAATGTAAATTTGCTAAAAAAATGACTCACCCTCAAGCTATCCAAGATAGATTAGCTTGTTTTCTAATTGGAACAGATTTGGAGAAATTTATCATTACGTCACTTGCTCACCAGTGGATTCTCTGCAGTGAATGGGTGCCGTCTGAATGAAGGTTCAAACAGCTGATAATCCACAAGTAATCTTTTCATCCATCCACTTCTCCTTTTTTTTTGTCAAAATGTTGTATGATTGTTATTAATGACATAATAAACAGCAAATCCTAATGAACATATATTTATATATTTCGGCCATGAAGTGTGTGCATGCCATCTAATTGTTGTTACTTGGTGCTACTGATACTGTAGAAATATTTTTATTTTATTTTATTTTATTTTATTTTATTTTATTTTATTTTATTTCAACCTTTGACATCAATGCTGACACATAAAACATTTCCAGCCATCTGAGTTTCTGCCCCCTCTAGTCTGTCAGTGCAAACACACACATTTAGCCAAGCATGGATAAATGTTTGAAATATTCAAACACAAGGACACAGAAAGAGAGGCTGTAAAGCTATGAAACAGAGAAAGGCAATGAAGCCGAATGAGGAAAAAGCTAGTGATGAAAGAGTACTAGCCCTGTTTGATCGAATGCATTGAGCTCATGGTACAGAACACATAGATAGACTCTCATTAGTGTAATTAAATCTACAAATCTCCTCTGGAAAAACAATGAAATTTATTATCGCACGCTGCTGAAATGTAGAATTTTGTGGAGGACTTCAGTATTTAGAAGGAGGTTGAGAAACTATGTCCAGCTATACTGTAGCTCTCAGCACTTTGAATAGGAGTCCTTGCTGGGAATGAGCCAATGTACTGTAAGTCATTGAATGATTTACACTGAATGAGCCGTCCGGATGAAAATAGGACAGAGAGATGCCAGTGCAGGAACTAGCATGATACACAGAGCCTGCAGAACAAGACAATGAAAAAACACACTCACTATAGCAAACACATATATTTCAGTCAGATTTTTACATTCTCTAATTATTTTATTTATCTGTATTGATTAATTGTACAAGCACTTTTCCCAGTTTTTCCTTAATATTTAGATTTAATTTTGCTGTCATATAATAAATGCTACAGTTAATATAAATAATAAATAAATAAATATATATAATTAAATTATAATGAAAAAAAATTGAATAACACTGTTCAATAAATCAAAATCATCATCTATTTACTTCAAACACTTTAAAGAACAGATTTTTAAGTTATTACTTATAGTTTTATAGGGACATTTTATTTATTAATTTTATAGAAACTTTATATCAATAATGAATTATATTAATATAATGAACTGTGTTAATATACTGTATATATATTAACTGAGCTGAATAAAATAAAATAAAATAAACCTATAGATAGATAGATAGATAGATGTGTGTGTGTGTGTGTGTGTGTGTGTGTGTGTGTGTGTGTGTGTGTGTGTGTGTGTGTGTGTGTGTGTGTGTGTGTGTGTGTGTGTGTGTGAAAAAAACACAAAACAACAATTCAAAATGGTAAGTGCTGACGTTGCAGCATTTTAGGCATGATAAATTTGCTCTCCACTTACTACTCAGTTTGTCTTTTTGAAATATTCAGTCCATCTGCTCACTAATGAGCCGATATAATGCATGAGCCAGAAAAGCAAAACATTAAGAAATGGGTGAATTTGGTGTGGCTGGATAAAATGATGATATGAGCAGGTGTTTTGAAGAGCCCAGAGGTGTGCATGCTCTGACTATTACCTTTTAGCACGGTCCCCAGACAAGCCACGGACAGATGAAAGGAATCTAGAGTGTTATGACAGAAGAAGCTGACAGAGAAAAAGTGCAACAGTGCTCAGGGGTGTTGACGGCACTTCATAACCGATTTTGCATTTCTGTAACACGTTTGATGTAGCAAAGTTCTCACTCTTCAATCTCTTTTGTCCTCCTGCTCTATTCTCTCAGGTGCAGGTGGGAAGCTCTGCTCAGGATCAGCGGGTTGTTGGATATATCACTTGTACTCATCTGCATGCTATTGAAGGTAGGTGTCACACGTAAACATACAAATAGAGCAGACAGTTGGATATCTCACATCTATTCATACCTGAAACCAGGATACCAAAGAGACTTAAAGGCTTAAACACCCAAAAATAAAAATTACACTGGAAGTCAATGGTAACCAAAACTGGAGAGACAGACAGCACAACAGTGTCTTCGGATTTAGACAGCTTTATTTTGCTCTCACTGAGATAAAATCATCAAATATTCCCTCAAATGCACACTGCAATTCACTATTACAAACAAAAAATGAATATAAATTATACATGGTTTTGTAAGCTCACTGTACATTACATGAATACACACATCCTGTGAGAGCTCTAAATTAATGCACAAATAAATGCACAGCAGTTTGAATTTACACTCTGCAAGACTGCACTGTTGCATTTTTTAATAATTTTGGGGCATATTTTACTGTGTTTATATAAGCTGTTTGATCGGTTACATCAAGGAGCTGTAAAGACCAGTTACATTCACAGTGTGGATGAATCACACTTGTGTTGGAGACTCAAGGTCTACAGAAGGGACTTTTACAAAGCAAAAACGCTCACTCTCATTCTCTGAACATGTCTCTGAATGTGCGCGATCTCACAGTCTGAGGCGTCTGTCATAGGAAATCAACATGTGCTGTTGTGAATAATTAAGTGAAGCATCTTCTCATAGGACAGACACGAAGTCTCATGAATAATTATGACAGTGCAACAGTGATTTGCGAGTCACAACTTGTGACATTGATGTAGATTTTAAACATGTAAGATGAAAATGGTGCAATGGTTGCAGTTTTCTTTTACAATTTAAATTAATGGATGCTAACACTGTCTTCTATGATGCTCAACATAGACACCTCTGTTAAAATCATAGAAAATGTAGTTTAGTGTTTCATGATCCTTTAAGGATGTTTTATGGGTATCTTTACTAAAAAATTAGACTCTTTTAATTGTAAAGCAGGACTACAGCTGCCATATTGAGCATTTATTTCTTTTCTATTTTGAGGCATTTCCCCTTCAGTCTCAAAAAAATATTATAATTATTAATTATTATATGAATTACAATTATGCATTTAGCAGACATTTAGCAGACAGCAGCAACTTACAAAGCAAACTTTTGAATATTATTTATTGCAGTTTCATATAATAAGTTAATAAAGGTAAATAAAGATGTGAGATCATTTATCAAAATCATTTATTTTATATGTAATTAAATCTTTCATAGTAGTAGAATTAATAATATGAATTATATATATATATATATATATATATATATATATATATATATATATATATATATATATATATATATATATATTAGGATTAAGTAATAATTACAACAACACTAATAATAATGATGTTTTTTATAAATATGTAATTTTATAAATATATGTTTCAAGAAACAAACCTTAATTCTTATCTGTAGTCATTTTTTATTTTAAATAATAGTGTAATTATAAAGCTTTTTTTTTAGTCAGGACCACAAGGTTGCATAGATTTTTCAGGTTTTATCCCCCAGTGGTGTTGTGGTAGTCTGACTGACGCAGTGATGCTGGGTGATCCTGACAGGTTTGTCCCGATCCTACTGCTCGTTTCCCGTACATCTGAGTAGATTTCCACATAGAGCGGGGAAACAGTTGTGTGGATGCGAGTGTTTGTGTGCAACCTGTAAAAAACGACTCTTCTGTGCTCGTGTCTTGTATCTTGTGTCATGCACGCACACCCGAATCACAACTTCACATGCAGGGCCTGTGACATCACTGCATGTTGACCCCTGTTTTCTGCTCTGATTAATCAACGTGTCCCGCTCGCCCACAGGGTCCCGGTTCCCATGGCGACGGGCTCTCGCCGATCCTGGCGTCAGTCCTATTTAAAGCTTGTGGCCTCTAGCGCTCATCTTTTACGAAGACACTCTTGCTATTCCAGGATCCACCTACGCCTCTGTGTGTCTGCCACCAGTTCTAAATATAGAGCAGGGGCTATTTCAGGAGGATAAATGAAACATGAGGGAACAAGGCAAGAAACGGAATGAAGGCAAGAGAAACCTGATTATGTTGGAGATTATGCTGGACAGGGACTTTCAGGGACAAGTGTGGTTCAGTTAATAGAGGAGGCAGCTTTGTCTCTGGATATTGTCAATCACTTGTTTTCCCCTGTCACATTGTGTAGGTGTGTGTGTGTGTGTGTGTGTGTGTGTGTGTGTGTGTGTGTGTGTGTGTGTGTGTGTGTGTGTGTGTGTGTGTGTTATAGACTTTAACAGTGCAGAGGCAGATTTAAGTTACTCTCCTGACACACATGTATGTGTGGTCATTCACTTGCATTGGACTTATTGAATTTTGGTTTCTTATGCAGTGTAGAGATTTCAGAGAGACTACTGTACATGAGACCCAGAGGGAAAAGCTGGCTCAGTTTTTGCTCTTTTATGGCTAACAGAGTTCTAAATTGTTTCATTTAAGTATCACCTTTTCCTCAAATTTTAAAATTGTAATTTTCAGGCCTGAAAAAGGTAGGGAATTTTCCAGTTATAGATATATATTCTAATGCAGGGTTTCTGCCGGTTTTATGAAGATAAACTTTTTAAGACATTTGTAAAGAAAATTTAAGGAATAAAATGGAACCCAATATTGAATGGAACCCAGTACAGCAATATGGTCTCTACATGTAAATTTCTTAGCAATACTTCAAAGTTTGAAAATACATCTTCCAATTAGTGTTAATTTCATTAATGAAAACTATGACGAAACTAGGTTTTTTTCCCCTGACGAAAATGAGACGATGACAAGATGATGATAAGGTCATTAAACGATATCTGAGACTAAATGAACATGCAATATCATTGGCGAAAAAAGATGAGACTAAAATTTTGTTAAAAGAACAAAAACTTTACCAAAACCTTTTTATTTTTGTTGAAAAAAGTGGAGCCAAATCATTTCAGACTGCTGTACAAGACTATTATGAGAGTGTTCATGTTTGTCAGATATCAAGACCTCAAATCCCCCAATTACAGCTTTTCTGTTAAACGAATACGTACTCTGCCAGGCTTTTTGCTTTATGCATTCTGGCAACTGTTCACATGACCTCTCTCTGCGGAGGCGCCATGATCTGAAAACACAGACATATAGTACTGTACAAGTAAGCTGGAGTTCAGCGATCTCCATTTGAGGTATTCTGCTTAAATGAAAGTGGTTCAGCCAGTCTGTGTTCTGTCATGGATCTCGACTGTATTGTTTGTAGAGTGGTTGCAGATTGTAACGTTACTTATGCATCCTCTGTGAAGCAATAAGTATTTTATTTAAAAAAAATTTACAGTAAATTAGACATTTTTACAAAAGGTTTCTATTTCAAATAAATACTTTTCTGAACTTTGTATTCATTAAAGAATGTAAAAAAATGTTTTCAACATTGATAACAATAAGAAATGTTTCTTGAGCAGCAAATTAGCATATTAGAATGATTTCTGAAGGATCACGTGACACTAAGACTGGAGTAATGATACTGAAAATCAGGCTTTTTCATCACAGGAATAAATGACATCTTAAAATATATTCAATTAAAAAAATTACAAATATCTCACAATATTACTGTATTTTTATTTTAATGTAGTTTTTTATTTTTTATCAAATAAATGCAGTTTTGGGGAGCATAAGAGGCTTTTGCACTATATTTTGCAATATATAAAATAAATGACTCCAGAATGCCAAGATCAATCAGAAACAATTAATCAAGTAAACAGTAATTGTTTTGCAGTTCCATTTGGTAATGCTTGTGAAACAGAAATTACACAATACACCTTTAAGAGATTTTTTTACCACCAGCAACACATACACACTTTTAACTTCATTAAATGTATGAGGGATACAATTAAATCGTTGTTCATTTTCTCTTGTCTCTCTCTCTTTCTTTTCTACACCTGCCCCTGCCAGCTCCACCAAAGCAGAGGGGAGATGTTACAGATGATCTCCTCTTTTCCTTTGCTTTACTGCTCTTTCGCGCTCTTCCTGTCTCTGTTTTCACACCCTGGCCTCATTACATCGCTACATCTGCCATAACCGCCTCAGAACGAGTCGTGAAAATGTGATAAACTGGAGGCACCTCAGTGTGACGCTATTTCATTACATTACACCGAAATCAAATGAGTTGTTTTGCACAATGCGATCCGTGTGCACTTTATTGAATAAAACCTTCCATAAAATGAAATCCAGGGTTTTATTACATTTCAGTTCTTAGGTATTGTTTGTGTAAATCTGTCTTCCTCTCTCAGGTGATTCATCGGTGCGCTGTGAGCAGTTGGATATGCTGCTGGAGTGGGGTGCAGAGTTCAAGAGGGCCACCTCGGGTCCCACGGATGAGGAGAAGGTTCTGGAAGATCAGGTGGCCTTCGACGTCATCCTTGGAGACCTTAACTTTGACAACTGCTCTTCAGGTGCCAACTTTTTCTCCTTACAAACAGCTGGAAATTTTATACTAAAGTAATAAATAAACATCAAAATGTATTATACCTTTAGCTATATAAGTATATATAACAGCTGTGTTTAACATATGTTAGCATGTTCAAACCCATTCTATGATATTTTCCCCCCAAAATACTCTTGTCTTAAAACATGACTAGCAACAATCCCAATTTGACTTGGTTGGTCCATTTCTTTTATAAAATTGCAGTACAATCATTGACACTAATGTAAAAAAATATATATTATTATAAATATTGTTGTTATTATTGTTATTGCTATTGTTTATATTGTTAGTACTTTAAAATTATAATTTTGTGGGGAAAAATGGCAAAAAATATATTATATTTTATTACATTACTTTATTATTAAAAATAAAAAATACACAATATGAAAAACATGGCAGACAAATGTATTATTATTATTATTACAATAAACAATTCTTCTCTTCTTTGTTTTTTCATTTTTTTAAATTTTTAATGACAATTTTTTTATTCTTTTTTACATAAACTTTATAGCCAGAACTACCTTTCTATAATAATAATAATAATAATAATAATAATAATAATAATAATAATAATAATCAGCTTGTTTTGTATGACCAGAAGGAGGCAATGTAACCATTTCTGAAAGACTCTTTCTTTCTCACGTGGTTTCTGTCATTCAGAGGATAAGCTGGAACAGCAGCATGTCCTCTTCACTCAATATAAAGACCCCTGTCGTCTCGGTCCTGGAGAAGACAAACCGTGGGCTTTGGGTGAGTTTAGTAAAAGACGTTTTACAGACAATGCCATGAAAGCTGTGTGTTGTGGGTTAATGGATAGAGATCTGTACTTGTGGTTGACCAATGTGGGTTTTTCAAGAACTGATGCAAATGGAAATATCTAGAAAGCAGGGTTCTGATAATAGATGTAATAATGCAAATATATATATATTTAATGTATAACATCCATATTATAGATGGGTAGTTGAGACACAAAAGGTTCATGTGCATGTAACATCAAGGTTTTAATGTTTAATGGAAGGTATATGTAATACAAAATTGTAAATAATAATTCAATAACACATATATAAAAAAATTGATATATATATATATATATATATATATATATATATATATATATATATATATATATATATATATATATATATATATATATATATATATATATATATATATATTTGTTATTAAACAGATGTATTATGTTATTAAAATATAAATAATAAATAAAATATTTCTTTTAAAACTGTATTCACATCATTTTAACTTTTTCCAGACCCACACACAAAAAAATTATCTCTTATATGGTAACAGGCTTTTTTCTGTTAAAGTGTCTCAGTTTCTCTGAGATTTTAAAGTTGCTTCCATGTCAGAGCTAAATTAGATGTCACACAGCTGTGCTCTCCACGGCCACACACAGATGGTGCACTAGATGAGCTGGCAGGAGACCACAGGAGAGAAGTTCCTGCCCAGCCCCACTTCTGAAATACATCTAACAGAGTGCAGGCCTTTAATGACACTTCTGATTTTAGTGCGCACCATTTGTGTGTGTTCCACTTCTTTTTTATAGCACACCCTGTTTTTTTTTTCTCTTCTGAGGTTCAAGGCCTGGTGAGGGTATGATGATTGACACTCTGTATAGAGGAATGACAACAATTTTGTTACTAACCTCTAGAACAGGGCTACTCAACCTTATTTAGTCCATGACCCATCTTTTTTTTTTTTTTTTTTTTTTTTTGGTTCCAGAATTCTTGGATCCCACATTACTCACATATCAGATTTCAACTATACCATGATGCTCTTTTTATGTATTTTGTTCATATTAATTATATTATTAAATAAATATATAACTTTATATTATACTGTCATTTTACTATTTAAAAACTGAAATAAGTACATTGCATAAGTATTCATACTCTTAGCTAAATATTTTGCTGAGGCACCTTTACAGCCTCAAGTCTTTTTTGTTTGATGTGACAAGCTTTCCCCATCAGCATTTGGCAATTATCTGCCATCCTTCTCCTCATCTCTTCACCTCTCAAGCTCTGTCAGGTTGGATGGGGGGAGGGACACATTTTCAGGTTTCTTCAGAAATATTTGACTGGGTTAAATCCAGGGGCGTAGCCATCATTTCAGAAGTGAGGGGGACAGAAATGTTATATAACATTTATAACATTTATATACATTACAATATAACATTTCTGTAATCTATATAACCTTACCAGTCAACAGTTTTTGAACAGTAAGATTTTTAATGTTTTAAAAAGTCTCTTCTGCTCACCAGACCTGGATTTATTTGATCCAAAGTACAGCACAAGCAGTGATGTTGTAAAATATTTTTACTATTTAAAATAAATGCTTTCTATTTGAATATATTGTAAAATGAATTTTCAGCATCATTACTCCAATCTTCAGTGTCACATCCTTCAGAAATCTTCCTAATATGCTGATTTGCTGCTCAGGAAACCTTTTAAAATTATTATTATTAAATATTATATTTATATATTATTATATATTATATTATATTATTAAAGATCAGCATTTATGTGAAATAAAAAGCTTTCGTAGCATTATACACTATACCATTCAAAAGTTTAGAGTCAGTATAATTTTATTTTTTTGAAAAAGAGATTATAGAAATTAATACTTTTATTTAGAAAGGATGCTTTAAATTGATCAAAAGTGATGATAAAGACATTTATAATGTTAAAAAAAGATTTATATTTCAGATAAATGCTGTTCTTCTGAACTTTCTGTTCATCTAAGAAACCTGAAAAAAAAATTCCACACAGCTGTTTTCAACATCATAATAATAATAAATGCTTTTTGAGCAGCAAATCAGAATAATCAGAATGATTTCTGAATGATTGAATGACTGGAGTAATAATGCTAAAAAATTAGCTTTGAAATCACAATAAATAACATTTTAAAATATATTCAAGTAGAAAACAGTTAATTTAAATAGACTAGTAAAAAATTTTAACAACTTTTACTGTTTTGCTGTACTTTGGATCAAATAAATGCAGGCTTGGTGAACAGAAGAGACTTCTTTAAAAAACGAACAATGTTACTGTTCAAAAACTTTTGACTGGTAGTGTATAGGCAACTTAAATTTTTCTCTAATTTCTAGCTTTTAATTGGCTTAGAAATCTATAACTGTCAGCACTGCATTGTTCATATAGGCTACTTTATATATTAGGCTACCTGAAGAAAAACAAATAAACCATATATTGTCACAATCGTATGTTTAATGTCTTCATGTTTCCAAACGTTTCTGGTTTTCTGTGAAAATACACAGAATAGCTGTACGCTTTTGTCCATATCAGGAATTTCCTCGTATGACTTTCTGCGCGAGAGCCCGAGTATGAAGCCGGAGGTGACACTGCATGAGTGTTTAGTCCTCTGTAATTTTTATCTCGCCTTATTCTGGGTCCAAATAAAACATCAGGTCATGCGCAGACTATCCTGTCTCTTTGAATTTAAATCTATATTTATTCACACCGGTTCTTGAAACCATGCGAACACACTTGCCTGAAAAAGTGCGGGGGATGAATTTACATGTTATTGAAAGTGGGGGGGGGGACATCCCCCGTGTCCCCCGTGTAATCTACGCCCCTGGTTCAATACCAGGCTGTGGATGGGCCATTCAAGGACATTCACAGAGTTGTCTATAAGCCACTCTTGCTGTGTGCTTAGGGTCATTGTCCTGCTGGAAGGTGAACCTTCTGCCCAGTCTGAGGTTCTGAACGCCCTAGACTATTTTTTCATTAAGGCTATCTCTATATTTTGGTGCATTGAGTGTTTATTCTACTCTGATGAATCCCTCAGTCCCTGCCACTTAAAAACAGCCCCACAGCATGAGGCTGCTACCAGCACACTTTACTTTTTGGATGATACTCTGCAGGTGATGAGCAGTGCCTGGTTTCCTTCAAACATGATGCTTGGAATTGAGGTTCAACAGACCAGAGAATGTTGTTTCTGACAGTCTGAGGGTCCTTTAGGTGATTTTTTGCAAATTCTAAGTGTGTTTTCATGTGTCTTCACTGAAGAGAGGATTGAGTTTGGCCACACCGCCATAAAGACTGGATCGGCAGAGTGTTGGAGTGATGTTTGTCCCTAGATTTCTCCTATCTTCACATATGAGTTCAACTAGAGTGATCATCAGGTTCTTGTTAACCACACTAACCAAAAGCCCTTCTCCATCAGTTGCTCAGTTTGGCCAGGAGGCCAGCTCTAGGAAGAGTCCTGGTTGTTTCAAACTTCTTCCATTAAGGGTAACAGAGACTACATGCTTCTGTGACCCTTCAATGAAGCAGAATGTTTTTCTGAACTCTTCCCCAGATGTGTGACTTGACGCAAACCTGTTTCTGAGCTCTATAGGCAGTTATTTTGACCTCAGGGCTTGGTTTTTGCTCTGATATGCATTATTAGCTGTTAGACCTATTATTAAGACATGTGTGCCTTCCCAAATCATATCCATCCAATTGAATTTGCAAGAGCTTAACTTCACTCGAAGTGTAGTAACATCTATAAGCAATATGAATGGTCCTAAGCTAAATTTCAACTGTCCCAGATAAGGGTATGAATACTTATGCAATGGAATTATTTAAGTGTTTTATTTTTTTTTTTAAATCGCAAAGATCTGACTTCCTCATGAAAAACATGTTCTGTCTGAATACACCTGTAGATATAGTGTTACAAACATTTATAATTCCGATATTGTTTAGGTAGGAACTGATTCATATTTAACTGTTTTAAGCTGTTTTACATTTTGTGATTTTGTTAGAAATTATGGGCCTTTCTTCATTTCAGTAGGCCTCATGAATCTTGTACTCCCATGATTAATTCTCAAAACGTTTAAAGAAATTTTTAAAAACCCATTGAAATCCTTAAATAAAGAACAATGGTCACAAATAGCACCTTAATGGAAAGTACTGGAACTTTCTGGCTATGCTAGAATCAGTGAGGTATTAAGAGCCAAAAACAGAAGAGAGATAAGGGTTTTGGGTCGAGATGGACAAATAGAAGCATGTATATCAGAAGCACAGTCGTGACTCATACAGATTTCCCTTGAACTCATTTTAATGCTGGTGTTACTCTCAGTGGCCCTAGTAGGTTTTGTCC
Source organism: Cyprinus carpio (assembly GCF_018340385.1). Classification (NCBI taxonomy): domain Eukaryota; kingdom Metazoa; phylum Chordata; class Actinopteri; order Cypriniformes; family Cyprinidae; genus Cyprinus; species Cyprinus carpio. The sequence continues at coordinate 7,241,871 of NC_056596.1, read as the reverse complement.
CTCTAGTTGCTCTCAAGAGACCTTGATTGCACAGAGGTATCAGATATCTGCTCCTTGAATGATTTAAGGGTCTTTTAAGTGGACATGCTCTCAGGGTATAAATATGTAAAAAATCTATATCTCCAGTTCATATATAAACTCTTTGTGCATGTTTGCATGTGCATATTACACAGGTACACTGCTGGACACGAGTGGTCTGTATGATGAGGAAGTCAGCTCACCAGAGAGCCTACAAAAGTAAGCTGAACACAAATACAAATACAAATATGTATACAGATTATGTATTCACAACATTCATGCCACTCAGTCATATTGCATTTCTCTGATAGAGTTATGGAGCATGAAGAGGGGAGAAAAGAGTACTTGGTGTTCCCTTCTAGCAAGAATCATTGTCCCAGCCAGAAGGGGCGCAAAATCCCCCTAAAAGGCAATGGCAGGAGAATCGATTACATCCTTTATAAAGAGGAATGCCTGCAGCCAGACTGGAAAGTGGTGAGTTCTGATTAATAAACCTACTTCCCTTTTCAAGCTCATTATGCAAATAATGACTAAACGCTAACTGTGACTAATATTCACAGTGAATGCAAAAACATTGGGCTGCACATGGGAGGTTAATAAACGAAATCACCTTCTGTTGAGTATATATACTTTGCAACATGCTGCACTGGTTATCATATCCCACAATGCAGTGCAGGTTGGTTTGATTTTTCATATTTAGTGTGACAAAATAATAACAGCCATAATTTTAAACAAGACTTTCATCTGTTAATAATTGATGGGAAACCCAAGAGTTTGGATATTTTTACAGAAAATGAACTGTCTTTATAAAATGTAAATTGGATGCCACTGTTAAATGTGTCATTTAAATAGGTCATATGACATCAGTGTAGCATGCTACTTTTGAAACATTCAGGTTATATTGAAAATGAACTATTAGCATACTGTACTACCTAATACAACTGTAAACTGCCCATTGTTGCTGTTGTTAACTAAAATTAAAACTAAACTGAACTAAAGCTAATACATAAATGACAAAAGCAATTACTTTAAAATTAAAATGTAAACTAAAAATATTAAAATGTAATTCAGAATAGTAATAAATACTAAAAGAGTTTTTAAATAATACTAAATAACACTATTGCTTCCTACTAATTTTAACACTAAATGTTTCTAACTTTTCGATATGGCACCCAGTTGTCTTGGAAATGATACTGTTCTTAATTTAATAATGATAATAATTATAATTTTTTAAAAAAGTAGGCATGTATAATTAAACAAACTGGAAGTAATACAGCTGCACTGTAATACATTTTCATAATTATTTATCACACTTAAAATTGAGTGCTTTGCATTGTGGGATACAGTATTTGACACAGTATGATTTGTATACTCCACATCTTAGCAAACATACTATCATTTACTCAGATACTGATGCGTGCAGGAATTTGCCTACTGTGCTCAGTATATGCACTATATTGTGCTGAAATAGTAAGTATTACTTTATTGGTGCCAGTGGCGTTGCCCTATCGGTCCACAATTTCTACCTAAGGGGACCCTCAACCCCCCAACCCGGACCACGATTTCTACCAAAGGGAAATATACATTTCATAACTATACAGTATTCCAGTCATGTAGTAGCGTATTATGTTTACTTATGCTTAATTAAATCTATGGTGCCATCCTGTGAAGCAGTGCTGGAAAAGCATAAAGATTAAAGAAAAAGATAAAAGATTATCTGACACATCTGTTCAAATTCAAATATTCACAGAGGTATACATTTCTATATGATATATTTTCGCTGTTATTTTAAAAGTTATTAAAGACTTGATCTATCACCCCTTAAAGGATATAGAGGAGTTCAGCTTCATCACTCAACTTGCTGGATTGACTGACCACCTCTCAGTGGCTGCAAGATTGGTTGTGTCAACTGGAGAAGAGGAGACTTAGGACCCGTCCATAATTAAAAAAAATCAATGCCACGGAGAGAGAGGGGAGCGGCAAAGAGAGAGCGAGAGAAGTGAGTGAAAGGAAAAACAGCAAGAGGAGGCATTTGTCAAGCTTCCCGACAGATGAGGGCAGGGTGATTCAGAGGGTTGGTAAGTCATAAAAAACGATGGATGACAGAGATGGAGAACACAGACAAGAGAGGGGGGTGAAGGAACAGAGAAAACCACCAATCAGCTGAAAGCAGCGTAAAGGTGTGTGATTTTGTGGACCTTGGTTCTCCATCCACCCCTGGACTCTTCGTGTATACATCTGATCTGAAGAACAAAATTAAAGATTTACTCACCTTTGCACTTCTGAAGCTTCTCTGGGGCCCTTAAAGGGGGTGGAGGCCATTTTCTGGTGCCATGACCCAGATAGTCAAATGAAGGCTTTACATTGGAAGAAGAAAGAATGCGTACATTGACTGTTCCGGTCATCCTGTCACACAATATGGACAAGGACATATACGTCTGTGTGTTTAAAGTTAGTCCACCACAAGATCTATCCCTCAACGTTCTTCAAAAGACCTCAGCAAGTGTCTTTCTTTTCTAACGTCTTTCTAAGGTTTCTATGGCCTCGTGCCATCTTTTTAGGGAGTTTATATACTGATATACAATACTGATCAAGGTTGCATTGTATGGCCTCGTGTAACACTAAGATAAACAATTAAGAACATGTTTCTTTGACCGCTGGGATCCACTGATCAAGTCCTGAAGTATGGCAGTGGCGCCATCACTGCAAACTATGGAAAAACTGAGCAATTGGTGGGAATTTAACCCCAAACTGTTGGTAGATGCATGTTTGCCAGTGCACTGCCATGTCTGTCATGGCCTGCATGCTTGACGTGAACCCCAAGACTCAATTAACGCAGACTATTTTTCACACTCAAGCCCCATCCCCTAACACTTTTCCTTCTTGCAGTATTGCTGTAGCTCCATCACAGGAGAATGGTGTCGTAAAAGGCATCGCAGTGTTCACTGTTTACATATTTGAGCCAAGATTGTCATCCCCTGCAAATGTTTACACACTTATCAGGCAACGGTACCCCAAGAACTACCCCAGGTAGACCCACTGAAGCTCGCTCTTCATGTGTTAACACAATTGCTTTTATACTCTCTAAAATTCTCTTGTTACAAGTTGTTATTGTTATTATTATCATTATTCTTATGATTACTATGGTTCGTAGATTTGACATTATGTGCTTTTTACAAATGACTACATTCCCCATGATTCATTTATCTGCTTTTTGCTTTGTTAGAGGTTTACAGTGTAGAGCTCTGCCCTGTTTTGACTGACAGACTAATTGGCCAATCAGTATGTCTATAAACAACTTTAGAATTACCATATCAAATGCTGTGTTCTATTCAGTTGTGCAAGAGAACGCTACTTAAACACCAGAACTAAAAGGTGTTCGGTTGTGTTAATGGTTTTTGTATGCGCATTCTCTGTAGTTATGGAAAACATACTAAAATTCTAAAATAATAAAGGAAAGCATGTCTTCATCATTGGGTTGAAAGGTTCTGAGCATGGAGAGTAACTCTTAAGTGAGTAACTCTTAACTCTTAACAATGTATATGTGTGATGCTTTTGAGTCAGTCAGCAATTAAGTCCGATTTCTGAATGATTGACTCTTTTGAGTCAATTCTTCAAAAACAGACAGTGCAACCAGGGAAATCGGGTTACATGAATGAATGACCATTTTGAGTAGATTATTTTTTGGTGAATCAAACACATGCAGCTTATTGCAACTAAAAGTGGGATTTATAACAGCATAGTTACAACGATTATTCATATTACAATGTCTAGTTAAAAATACATGTTACGTTACATGAGCTTTGTCAGTATTTTATTAATATAAATGAATAAAAGATTTCACTTTTTTTTTAAATAGAAAAGGCCAAAAAAAAAAAAAAAAACTGTGAAAAGTAATTAAAAAGTCTCTGTAAACACATTATTCTTTTATTATTTTAATTTATTATTTAATTGTAAAACACTTTTTTTTTTACAATTATTTATTCTACAATTTATTTTATTTGTTTAATTGAATTAAAATTATTTTTTTTCCAAAAAAAAAAAAAAAAAAAAAAAAAAAAAAGCTGTGGTTGGAAGCCAGTGATAGAAACATTCCACATTAAACTTCGGATGGAATGCAGCATTGATCTAGTCCCAGTGCACCCTCCTGCCATTAATTTTAATCTTGCGTATTATTCTTCAATCAGGTCAGTGTGCCATAATAATTAACCCTATCCAGATCCACTGGTACTAATGCTTAGAGTATGATTCAGATTATCTGATGGTAGAAGAACCCGTTTTTATTTAATCTTAAGTTAAACTCTTCCTATCATATCTAAACTGACGTCATTTTTAAAGGTCAGTGTTGAAGGGTCAGACAGGGAGAGCTGTAGTGGAGATGCATGCAGTGAAAAAATAAAGCTTCAAAATTTCTCACTCTCATCGCTGTCCAATAAGATCTTACTGTTCTCTATATATTGTTTTTGAGACTATGTACTTTTTTTGTTGTTGTTTCCCTTTATTTTATTTTTTTCAATTTTGAGGAATGCGGCTTGCTACAAGCTTTCAGATGGTCAGACTCTCAAGGGGAAAATGGAAAGGGAAAAGCTTTCTCAGTGTCAGCTCTTTATAACTGCATTTTGGTTCTGCTTTTTATTAAAAAAAAAAAATCCCTCTTTGATTCAAAGTGTGTGTGTTTTGATTATTTATTAAAAATGTTTAAAAAATATTTTCAGTGTTTCTTTGATGAATAGAAAGTTTAAAAGATATAATTTACTTGAAATAGAAACCTTTTGTAACATTCTAAATGTATTTACTGCCACTTGTCATAAGTTTAATGCATCATTTCTGAATAAAAGTATTATTTATATAAAAATATCTTACTGAGTAATGGTAATAGACCTATATACACTACATCAAATTTAACACTCAATTAAAAAAATAAATAAATAAATAAAAAAAATAATCTAAAATATTATTGATATTGAAAAAAAAGTGCATGGACAAATTTTGTCATACACAAATTCAAAGATTTTCAATCAAATAACCATAAGTGCCCGTAAAAGCACGTCAAACATACAAGTGCTGGTCATATAATTAGAATATCATCAAAATGTTGATTTATTTCACTATTTCCATTCAAAAAGTGAAACTTGTATATTATATTCATTCATTACACACAGACTGATATATTTCAAATGTTTATTTCTTTTAATTTTGATATACAAGTTTCACTTTTTTAATGGAATTAGTGAAATAAATCAAATTTTTGATGATATTCTAATTATATGACCAGCACCTGTAGATATAACATCAAGAAAGCTTGAATTTTAAAGCTACATCACAATAAAAAAAAGTTTTTTTCCATTAAAGTTTTCCATTAAAGTTCCCGCAGAATTGTGTACTGTCCAAAACTTTCATTGTACTCATTCTGAATATCTGAAAAAATTCCACAGGAAGCAGTTTGAGATTACAAGGTACCGTAGAATCAAGGAGTGTTGAAGGGAGTATCACTTCAGAAAGAAACTGTTGTAACAAATTCTTTAAAAGCAGACCGTTGTATCTCCTGTAAATAGCTAGACACCTAACTGGTTTTAGGATGGTTGGGTATGCACTTATTCAGGTTTTCATACAGTAAAAAAAGAGCCATTTATGAAATTCACACATTTGGATTCATGTATATATGAAAATAAATTAAAAGAACATTTACTGTTCATTCACTAGCTCAGGTTTTCATAAACATATGACACAGAACAGAAGGCTTGTAGAACTTCAGCAAAAGTGAATGCTGTTCGATCAGAGTAAGAGCTCTTATTATGAGTTATGTCATTTGTCCCAACCTGAACTGTAGACCGAAAGGGGATGTGATACTAGCTGCGACATTTACTTTCTTATAGGCTCCATCCATGATCATGATTCCGTCACTGAACACTGAACTGAATCAGTCAGAGCAGCCGTTGAATCGACATGAATCGCTTACTGAACTGTAGTCTCAATGCCAACGAATTGCACCTAATGAATCCTAATGGATAAGTTTCTCTGATAGGACTGTTTACCTGATAAAACATTCAATAATAAAGTACTGGCCTTGTACATGACAGGAGCACATGGTTTCACTTGAATCAACCTTAAAGCTAGCAAGATATTTAGCTACAGATAAGGCAGCAACTTGGAACAAGTGACATCTTAAAGAAACACTCCACTATTTTAAATAAAAATAGGCTAAACGGTAAGACTCAACTGTTTAACTCTAGGGGAGTTGGAAAATGAGCCTATTTTCAAAAATAGTGGAGTGTTCCTTTAACCAACTACTCCACCCCAAGCAAGTAAGGCTACAAATATAGCCAATATTTTACAATTAAGCCACACAATGTTTATTTTAACACTGCATGTAGTGCCACGTGAGGTGTCGGAAATGTACATTTCCTATCTTTGTGAGCTTGTTTGTTCAGTTTTCCTGTTTCGCTGTTGTAATATTTTTCTGTTTCTGGTAAAAAAAAATGAAAATAGAATTCCAAAAATACAAACGGTTAAAGGAACTAAGACTAATATGCATGTTGGTTGTCTTTCTGGCTGCAAGTTTGATGAAACTGCTGTCTGTCTGAGTAAAGTAACATCAGCTGGGAAGCAGATATAGAATGAATCATTACGATTGAGAGAAGGCCTAAAATAACCTATATTTGGTGTCTTCTTACATTCAGCCCATCTGCCATATTTTAAGCATTAGTTTGAACAGGTAAATGTGTGTGTTGGTGTGCACAAGCCAGTTATGCACTGGGTTCTGTAAGATATATTTTTGTTAGAGGAATAGTGTATGTTTGTAAGCACTACAAAGCCAGCAACTGGAAGCCTGTACCATGCATTAATTAGGCCTCTAGGTCTCTGAATAGCATGTACTAGTCTCTTCATGGTACGAGACAAACACACCAAGTATGAACCTGTACTAATTGCTTTGTTATACAATTAATGATATGTGATGTTGTGACTTTCTTTTTTTTTTAAAGACCAGCTGGCAGTGGTCCACCAGGGGTTGGGAGATAACCATTGCAGTTGAAGTGGGGATGGACTGGAAGAAAACTATCCGCTCACTGATCAGCAGCATGGTCTAACAGAGAGTGTTACCATTTAAATTTACTAATAGACAATTTATTTATTGTCTTCAGTAATAAAGTCTCAGCTCAGATAAACATACTTGGAATGTTATTGTAACATTCTACAAAAATGATCAGTTTCTGTATCTTTTATTATTTAGCCGATTTGAATGCTGTCTCAGCTAAAGAAGCTTTTTAAAAAAGCCCCCAAAATAATTCCCCTGCATTTTGCAACACAAATGACCAATAAGCTATTAACAGGCTTCCTTTGAAACTTGAAATAAAACTACAGGATACCTTTGTTACATTCAGTGACCTAAAATAACTCCACTTGGAATTGTTTTCATAAAATCAGTAATGGATGCAAAACTCATAAAGTTCTTTCCTTTTTGTAAGGCAATCTATATAATCAAATGGGCATTAGCAGAATAGGTTTGCAGAATAAAACAATGAACTGTGAATCATTAGGAATGTACTTTAACTTCTAACACTGATATATTTGAATATATTTAAGTCTTCGGCTCTGTATGCTGCTTTAAAACAAGCCTCATGACACACAAGGTTACTGAAGTGTGTCTGCTGTTTCATTAAGATAATATGCAAATGTGTATGAAAATATAGTGAGTCAGAGAATGAAAGGACATTATGACTCATCAACATCTGAATAAACGTGATTCTGATCTTTATCCATGCAATGTTCAACAGGTGTATGAGAGATTTGGTGATTCAAAACAATTAGCTCTTTAGTTGTGATTTTTTTTTTTTTCAGTTAGATTTTACAGTTTAATTCATTTCTTTTAATTGTCGGCAAAAACAATCTTTTCATTTTTTTTATTTTTTTAATAAAGATTGCTTGGTCTTTTCTAGCTGACGAGGGGGAGTTTTAAATCTTTGGTGAAACTGTCTGTGTGTGTCTAAACACGAAATGTCAGAAGTTCAAACTATTAATGTAACTGATGACATTTCTCATGCATTTGCACCCTTTTTCGAAAGAGGATGTGATACTTGAAAGGGCATTTATGCTATGGTGCCAGCATGTCTATTAAATATGTTCATAACATTTAACAATAACTTTTATTGATTAGGTTTAAACCAAATATTATACATTATATATATATATATATATTATAAGTATATATATATATAATATATATATATATATATATATATATATTCAGATTCAGAGTCAACTTTATTGTCACTGCACATGTAAGGTACAAGGCAACGAAATGTAGTTAGCATCTAACCAGAAGTGCAGTAAGCAGTAAGTACAGAATATACAAGGTCTACAATATGTACAATAACTATAACAGCTAAGTATTATGGACATAATTTTACAGATTTTACATTTAAATACTATCAGCATGATATACAGATAGGTGTACTATGAACATACTATACAGATGGAATATGTGAAAGTGTATGTACACTATAGGCAGAACTATGTACATATGAACATAATTTACACTTTTGCAATGGTCAGTAAAGTGCATAGAAAATATTTCAGTGTGCAAATGGATCATTCAGTATCATATATATATATAGTCATTTATTATTATTAGTAATAGTAGTAGACCAGCATTTCCTAAATACCCTACAGGATAAGCTGCCATAAATAGATAGATAGATGGATGGATAATTTTTTTTTTGAAGTTACAAATACATTCAATCCCATTTTGAATTAAGTATTTATTATATCAATAACAATATAAAATGTAAATAAAGTTATTAAAGTATTATTATTATATAATAATAATTAAAAATAACATAACAACAGAAAAAAATAATTGCAAAAAGCATATTTCATAAAACATACTGGGACAGTATACAGTAGTTGTCACATGTTGGTGATACAAACTGCATGAAGACGAAGGAATGATTGGACAAGGAGATCAACTAAAAGTCCTTTAATCAGATTAATCCAGGAGAACATGCACAGAAAAGCCAACTCAACAGATGGACGAAACAAAGCCCGAACGACACACTGCATGCCACCTGCTATAGAAGACAAAATATTGGCATCGTGAAACAATCGTGGCGATTTCTATGATCGTGGCTCCAAATCGGTGGTCCTATGTCATACAGTGAGAGAGGTTCAAAGATGGCTGTTGTCACAGTCTTGCGACCAAAGATAGCCTACGATAATTTTCTGGCAGTGTCAGAAATTCAACACGTTCATCGCACATTGTGTTTGCAGTTACGACCCACATTTACTGACCAACCAGTAAAAATGCCACATGAGATCAACGCAACATAACGCTAAAACATAAAACGGCTTACCTCAAGCTCTTATTTCTTCCATTTTCTCTGCTCCCAATTTTTTTCAGCACACATAAAAACTACAACTGTCAAAGTGTGATTCATTATGCTCTTTTTGTTTACCACTAGCGCATGCTAGTGACATTTTATTCTTCTATAGAAACATGCGTCATAGCCTACGAGTCAATAAGTGTCAACATCGTACAGTCACATGCAAGTTTCTTAGATCAATGGTCACACAGTGTTGTACCAGCAATGATCATATAGGATTACTAAAATCATGCAGTGTGTAGAAGGCTTAAGGGAGAACTGAGGACTTATTAAGCATGAACCAAACAAAGGGAACAAATGAGATTATTAACAAACAACAGGTGAACCGAATGTTATAATCAGGCAACTCAGGAAAACTAGGTCACCAATGGAGAGAACAGAAACAAGGCATACATTTAACAATCATTCACTTCCAAAATGAACCAATCTTGCCAAATGTGTGTTCACGGTCTGAAAATTGGGCACCAAATACATGCATCAATTTCATTAACGCTCTTGATGATGCTTTTGTGTTGGAATGGCATGGGGGCGAATGCATCTAATTTCCTTCTAGTATAATGCACAAGACAGTGTGGCTGGTTTTTTGTTTTTTTCAAGTCACTGTAGTGAAAGAGGAACTGAAAGCAAAATATGACTAGTGAAGGTCAGAAGCACGTGTGGGATGAACTGCTGATACTGATTGGACTTTTTTTTGTGTGGGTGAATTCAACCCAAAATCTCCCTCCTCAAATTCCACCCATAAAGGGATATTCCCTTCACAGAAGAGTCTCTATAAAGGCTGCTAGCCTGGACAGTGAGCCACACAGCAGATTCCAGCTTGAGTGCTTCACCTCAAACCTCACAGACCCTCTGTACACCAGCCGAATCTAGTATAACAAACAGCCAGATTGAACCGCCTCTCGCTTCATCATTTTCCATCCAGAGTGGGTGGTGCCATGTCCCATGAGTGATTTGTAGCCTCAGTGAAAGGTAACAGATGGAGGAGAAAAAAATAAATGAAGGCTATTGAAAACCCCCATATTTTAACCACCTAAAGTCAACTTTGTGAATTTTGTTAAATAAATATTTTCAAAATTCCCTATATTTATAAATAATAAAATTGTGAAAATATATATTTTTAAATTTTCAGGATTCTTAAAATCTAGTGCTAATAGTGACTAACAAAAGAAAGTTTAGATACCTATAACCCTCCATAATGAAAACCGTTTTTATTTGCTCTTAATTTTACTCAACCTCAGGCCACTCCAAGCAATACGTTACTGGTCACGTTTGGACGCATTACTTTTTAAAAAAAATTTTTAAAAGAAAGTCTCTTCTACGCATCAAGGCTGCATTTATTTGATCAAGAAATACACAAAAACAGTAATAGTTTGAAATATTACACTTTAAAATAATGGTTTTCTCTTTTAATATACTTTGAAAATAAAATTATTTGTTGCGATGTACAGCAGGAATTTTCAGCATCATTCCTCCAGATTGTTCAGTGTCACTAATCTTCAGCAATCATTCTCATAGGATGCTTTTGCTGCCCAAGAAACATTTATGATGATTAGCAATGTTGAAAACAGTTATTTACATTTTTATTTCATGATTGCTAATGATGAATAGAAGTTCAAAAGACAGCATTATTGAAATCTAAGCTTTTGTTACATTAAACACTACCCTTCAAAAGTTTGGGTCCAGTAAACTTTTATCATCAAACGATGAGTTAAACTGATCAAAAGTTACAGTTAAAAACATTTATAATGTTAAATATTCTATTTTAAATAAATGCTGTTCTTTTTGAACTTTCTATTCATCAAAGAATTTTGAAA
>NC_056596.1:7222284-7229659 GCF_018340385.1 Cyprinus carpio | reverse complement strand
AATGCATCCACCTTGAAAAAATTAGACATTCTCTTAAAGGTTCGCTGAGATTATTTCATAAAACCTGGAGCCCTGTACTGACTACTATTGAAGGCCTTATCGGGATGTCAAGACCTCCTGATTAGTCTTCTGTGGGGAGGGGGGAGACTTTTCTTTTTCTTCTTTTGTTTACTGTTTTATTACTGTTCATTTATGGTAATATTTTTTTAATAATTTCATCTACTTGTGAGTGCTACGGGTGGCCTTAGGGGTGGGATGGGGGGGTTGTTGTGTAGGGGTCTATATTGCTGTGTGGAACTGTTCTGTTGATTTCCTTTTTCTTTCAGACACCCTGTTTCATTTTACATCTGTTGTAACAGCTCTTATATGTCTGCAGAAAACTTAATAATAAAAAAAAATATATATAATAATGCAGTCTCAAAAATGCAGAATGTATTTATTTTTTCTAAAACTCTCTTTGTGCTGGATGAATTAGGCTCCATTATCACCGACTTAATTCATGAAAATTAGAGTCGTGTGCTGTATATACACGTTTGTATTAATCTTTTAATCTTTACAAATGGCAAAATCAATGAATTGACACATTTTTTTATTCTTATTCCATTTCTATCTATTGTTATTTAATGTACAGTATTTTCATCTGTTTAAATAATAAATAAATACATTCAGCCGTCAAAAGTAATGCAATATTAAAAATACACATTTTAACATTTTATTTATTTATTTATTTTTCAAAAGTAATATTGAAAGTAATGAAAAATGGTAACACTTTACTGTACAAAAAGGCTTTATTTGTTAACATTAGCTAACTACACTGGTTTACATGAACTTACAATGTGAAATACTAAAGTATTAATACTAAATGATTACTGATAATACTAATCCTAATAAATACTAAAGCATTTATTATTAGTCACTGTTCATTTCAACAATTACTAATACATTTTTAAAATCAAAATTGTTATATATGTCAACATTCACTGTGAACTAACACAAATAAACAATGAACAGTTATATTTTTACTAACATTAAAAAAGATGAATAATTGCATTAAAAATATATAAGCCTATTGCTCATTGAAGTGGATGTTAGCTAATGCATTTATAATTTTTAACAAATTGGATCATATTGCAAAGTGTCACCCTGATTTAATTATGTAAATATTTGCTGTCTCTATATATTTATTCATTCCGGATTTGTATTGGTTTTATTTCTAGTCTCTACTCAACAATACATTCATGTAGCTCAGCCGCACCAACAGAGGTCTCCAGTAAAACCAGCTGCGAGTTACTCGCTTTTGTGCTGCGCGCTCATTTTCATTGCACATCTGCCACGCGTCTCTTCTCTCCCTGTTGATCAAACTGTTGCTTGTCCACGCCGCCGTAACACCGAAAATGGCAAAACTGGTGGGACCTCTTTGCAAAAGAGCTCGCCGACTCCCTCTCCTCCTGCCGGGTGTTGGTGGTTCACGGGCGGGAGGCCATCGGTCTTGGCGAGCTGCTGATAAAAAATGGTGCTCCCCCGGCTTTAATAAATTGAAGTGGTAAGTTGGAGAAAGGCGGATACTCTCTATTGCTGCATGAACCCAGTTCCCATTGATCCGCGGATCCTCATTTATAACATACCCAAATTAAAATAAAAAAAATAATTATTATATAAAAACACATAATTCAAAACAACACATAACTTAAATCAAACCGTTTTGGGAAAAGATTCAAAGCTTAGTGATAGGGCTGGGCGATATGACGATATTGTCATATATTGACGATGTCTCATAATTATCGCAATGTCAATGTCAACAGTCAGGTAACGTAAGGTTACTTGTGTAACCCCGGTTCTCTGAGAACAGAGTGAGGTATCTCACTATGGGAAACGCCCCAGGTGTGATAGGACTATGCGAGCACCAATTGTTACAACATATATGTCCGAAGGAGGACCAATCATAACTCATGACAAAGAGGCCCAACCCCCTAACCTTTATATATAGAATGTGATCCTAGAAAAAGCATTTTAAGCACACTCTTAACCCGTGTTCTGCGAGTGGGAAGCTTGTTGAGATCACTCGCTCTGTTCTCAGAGAAACCGGGGTTGCGCCAAGTAACCTACCGTTCTCTTTCAAAATATCCCAGTATTTCACTGTGGGAATGATATAGCCAGCTCCGAAAACGCATGCTTTCCAGAGCCGCCGAGGCGGGGCCGGCAAAGACAAGATAGCCTTTCAATTCTCCCAAGAGCCAACATTGAGAACGCATGGAGCAATAGAGAGGCGCAGTGACATCACCAGCGGGTAAAATCTACTTCAATGTATGAAATGCATTGTACCCAGCTTTGCCGCTTCTGCACCAAATATTCTCCTACCGAAAATCGCTTGAACAATGCCCACAAGTTATTAGGGCCACGCACTTGTTGGATGGGGAGGCCTTAAGCCAGCTGGAGAAGGAAGGCCATAGTTGTATAGGTGCCAATTCAATTGCCGCCACCATCCACTGGGAAAGGCGCTGTGAGGAGATCGGTTTACACCTTACATTGGTTTGGCCCATGAAACGAATAAAAATAGCTGATCATTCTGATCCTGAACGAGTGTGTCCTGTGTTACATAAAAAAATAGCGTAATGCTCGTACAGGACCCAAAGTGTGCCAATTTCCATCCTCCGAAGAAAAAGGAGGGGGGGTTTAAAAGGCACGCATAACTCAAAGTAGAGCAGTTATAAGCTGAATCTGCTTCTTTGGGGAACGGAAAAGCCGGTTTAACGTCAGTAGGCAGTAACGTAACCTTGCTGTCATCTGGGGACTAAAATCCAGATGCCAGCCATCGATGAAATGAACCGACAAAGCATGTACTGTAACCTCAACACTGAGACTAAAGCCGTAGTAGGTAAACTGAGACTTAACTAAGCCCAAGTAGGTAAGCGACCAGTTTCAGAGATAGGCGCTTAATATCAACACCTCCAGAGGTTCAAATGGCCCAAGGTAAGGATTCAGAAACCATGGATAAGGCCATGATGGGACAAGCTGCCTTAGCTACGGTCTCAAACACTTCACACCCTTCATAAAAACACATATAAGAGGGTGCCGTCCAACAGAGACTCCCTGGACGCATATATGACACGATGAAATAGCAGCCACGGTAAAACTTAAAGGAGAAAACGCACTTCCCATTGTTCATTAAGCTTTGTAAAAAGTAAAAGTATGTCGCTCACCGTGCACTGAAAGGAATTAACCTTCTTTATGAGTCACCAGTCCTCAAACATTCGCCATTTAAGACCATACAGTAAGGGTGGCGGTGTTTGATGGAGCTCTGGATGGTGTTTAGAACCTCTTGTGGAAGCCCGAGAGTGTATTAAATTTACCCCTCCACAGGCCAGACCCAAAGGTTGACTCGTTCCGGGTGTGGATGAAAAATCTGCCTCCGCGCTTGCGACAGTAGGTCCCGGCGCATGGGGAGCAGCCAGGGCTCTCCCTGAAGGAGCTGGAAAATCTCTGCCACCCACAGCCTCCCCGGCCAACGAGGGGCTATCAGAAGGCAATATAATCCGTTTTCTCTTACTCTTTCCAGCGTGGGAGAAATTAATCTCAGCGGAGGGAATGCGTACAGCAAAACGTTCGAAAAACGGGGGGAGGGGGGTGTGCAGGCCGCAGGTGCGCCGCACATCCACCACCCCAAAGGCGCATTTTCGTACCTGAGAGAGAAATAGAAATACAGCGGGACACTTTGCTCTTGCCTGTGAGGCAAAGAGAATCTAAGAGCCATCTACGCACTCTGGGTGTATTCTTACTATCTGCGCACGAGGTGCTGATGAGGACAGTGATGTCTCGCTGCTACCCATCGCTGGAAGTCTCTCATTTTCAGCAAAAACCTAGCAGGATCACAGACAGCGTCGAAGCCATCATTCCCAAAAGGTCCTGAATGATACAAAATTTCCCTTGTGAAATGTGGGCCAGGCACTGATTAAATGGCCAATTTATCCTCCCTGTGGTCTGAGAAGATAGCACGGCTCTATGCCACATGAGTCTCCCCTTCAATAAGGCCCAGTGATACTACTGTCCGCTTGCTCCTGAGGATGGAATCAAACTGGCTTTTGGCATAGTTGATCTCTGAAACCCAGACTCATTAGATGAGAACTGTGAGCCTCTGTCTGGTGTTCCGTTCCGTGCGCTCCCGCACGCGAGCTCATAACAGAGTGATCATCCAAATAAGCTGATATTCTGAGCCCCTGGTGTCTCAGTGGTGAATAACGCTGTCTCCATGCACCTGACACTGGTAATCAGCTAGTAGCGGAGAGCCGAGGGGCTCCTTGAGCCCAAACGGAAAGAGTAAACAAAATTACACCTTCGCTCTGCAAGGAAAACCTGAGGATCTTTACTTTGCGCAGGATAGATGTAAGCATCCTTGAGATCGACAGCAATTAAACCAAACCTTCCCAATGAATTTTTCCCAATGAAAACCTCAAACCAGCTGCCAACCTGTGAGCATCTTGGGGGGGAATTTGTACTTCTTCCAAAGTGGCTTTGTTTAGAGCACGCGGGTCAACTATTGTGCGCATAACCCCCATCTTTCTTTGGAATTAGAAAAATCACGGGAGTAAATAGCCTTTCTGAGGTTTCCACCTTGGAAACTCGTCTTATAGCTCTTTTCTCTAAGAGGGAGAATATTTCTGCTTCTAACACCTAAGCTGAATCCCCATTTGCTACAGATGCTATGACCCCATTGAACGGAGGGGGTTTTACAGCGAACTGAAAGCCTGTAACCCTGGTTACAGTTGCAACGGGACCCACGGATGCCGCGGAACACTGCTCTCCAAGCCTCCCGATTAACAGAGCCAAGAGGGTTCAGCTGAACTACAGCTATTCCATAGAGGAGCTGGAGTGCTGGCGCCATCTAGTGGACAGAGAGGGGAAAAACACGGCCCAGGGAATCTGTGTGACCACGTCAGAGACCTATTTTTCTCTTGGTATCATCTGTTACATTTATTTTGTTTTTGTCTCCCTAGTGCCCCTCGGGCAATTGTGAGCCTGATTGCTAACAGAGGAATTTTTTATTTAGCTAGTGACGGGCCGTAGACCCAGAAAGATTGAGCGAAGTGGCTTCACCTGTTCTGGTGCAGGTGGTGAGCCACTGCTGTGGCTCCATGGGAAAGGTTTTAGAGAGCCCAACGCCCTTCCATTTCACTCACATCGAGCGACGAGTATCCCTTGACGGGCACACGATGAGAAAAGGGTTTGTCCCACGACCGCTTTATCTCTGCCACACATGCCAGTAAAGCAGGAAGCAGTTGTTTCGCATGTGGAAGGCGAGAAGGAGGCTTTTTCCCATCATAGATGTCAAGTTTAACTCCCGGATCCCCAGGAGCGTACGGGCCAATGCGATGCCAAGCTTAGCCTGCGCCACACTTACAAAAAACTCCATCCCTGGCCCCCGATGATATTGCCACGACAGTGCACAACAAACTCTCCGCATCCGCCAGCGCGGCCTCCTTGAGCACTGGCTTAAACACCATGCACGTGTTACACATCGATGCGAGAAAATTACCCTACCCGAGATCAGAATAAATCCACAAGCTGAACCCGAACATAATGGTTTGAGTAGAATATAATCTTAGCTTCGCTCACTTACCTAACGCATATTAGCTAGAAAAAAAACAACTCAGTAACGAGTGTATGAGAAATCCACAACAGATTTTTTAACTGCACTGCGGGTGCGACAACGTCTACTTGACGGGTACGTTGTGTGAACTGAAAGCGCCACAGAACAGGGTGCTACGAAAAGGTGCTTTCTCTAATTAGGGTGCCTAAAGGAAAGTCTTCACGGGGACCAAAAAAAGGAAGCAATACGAAGGGAGAAAAGAGAAAAAGAAGGCTGTTTCCGGGGCGTCAACAGCACCATATATATAGGGGAGAGGGGGGCGGTGGGGGGGAAAGGGAGGGGGTGGTGGGGAGATCATTGTCATGAGCTGTGATTGGATCCGTCCTTTCGGACAAGACGTGGTGTTGTATTAAATTGAGTGCTTCCATAGTGCCTGGGGCGGTTTCCCCCTAGTGAGATTACTGAGCGAGTTGTTGGATAGAATCAATCGAGAACAGGACGGTTTATCGGGGGAAAAAAAGACAAAAAAAAAAAAAAAAAAAAAAAAAAAGACACCTACGAAACCTTACGTGAGTTGCAAAACAAAAAATAGTTTTTAGTTTTACATTGCCACCGTAGTCTCCACACACGGTCTTTTTGCATGCCAAGAATTAGAAATTTAAATATTCAGCTTCTAGGAGGGTTGGGAATACGAAAAAGCTATTCCAATTTTCGGAGAAAATCAGATCAGCATGATGCGATAGCGTCAAGAGGAAAAGGAATGGAATCAAATTACTTGTTTATAAAATTACATATATCGAATTGCTCTTCTTGATTTCTATGTATGCACATTTATTGATGATTTCAAAAAGATTCAACTGCAAGAACGGTGCAAGAAGAAGACGAAATACGAACTAGAAACTCAATTCTCGCCTACTCCTGTGCTGTTGTCCGCAACTACTGAGTTCACCTGACCTGGAGCACACATCACACAACACAAATTAAAAAGCGCACGCAACACAAAGCCGCCCTCCTCCTATTTCCATCCTCCTCCTTGGTCTCCTTATAGGTTTAGTGCGAACACATGGACTGCGCTCTCGTTCTCACATTCTTATCATTCGAACATGGACAAACTTACACACAGCATTATAGCAAAATATCCCATTAAAACAAATTGGTTATGTCTCCTTAAGTGAAACGTTTTAAAAGAGTTGAAGTAAGAAAACACAGGGTGTATTGGATCCGTGCATATTTATTACGCAGCCACTGCGGGCAGTCAAAGTCATATAATGGTAAGCAAAAAAAAAAAAAAATGAAACATCCCTCACTGATCTTGACTGTTCCTCCCGAAGGACCTTTTGTACCCTCAGTTTATATTATTTGGCTGTTGTTCGGCGCTCGATTCGTAATGGCACAGTGTGCAACTGTGTATGTGATTATTTTGAGAGATGCGTTCCAATATAACAAGTACTTTATGATTATTTTAGGCGGTATAGGGCCTATATTCATTTTGTTATGCAGTTATAATAAAAGGTTTTAGGTAACACAGAAAAAAGACAAAGTAGCACTGCATGCGTTTACTGAATATTTATTAAACAGGACGGTTAATGATTATTGAAAAAACACAAACATGGACAGGGTATATAAAATACACAAATTCCTTCAGCGCACATTTCAGAGCACTATTTTTACAGATCTTTGTCAAACGTTGTAGACAATCTAATTCTGTTTAAATAAGCTGAGAGATAGCACTATAAATTCTTATTCATTTGCAAAAAAACTATAAGTTTTGTTGCTGTGTTGACAAGCACT